>NC_035441.2:53698316-53998316 GCF_002127325.2 Helianthus annuus | reverse complement strand
GACGGGCCGATTATTCTAAACGAAGTGGTGTCATGGATGAAAAAGGCGAAGAAGAGAGGCATGATTTTTAAGGTGGATATCGAGAAAGCGTACGATACGCTTAATTGGGCTTTTTTGAGATCTATTATGTGTCAGATGGGTTTTCCAAATAAGTGGGTGGATTGGGTTATGGCTACCGTTACCACGGCTAAAGCATCAGTTTTGGTAAACGGGTCCCCAACCCAAGAGTTTGTGTGTCATAGGGGGCTTAGACAAGGGGACCCCCTATCTCCGTTCTTGTTCGTGATTGCTATGGAGGCACTATCAAGGGTTGTGAAAAAAGCAGTTTCATTGGGATTATTCCATGGCATTCAGTGTACGTCTCATGGCCCAAGTCTGTCACATTTCCTTTATGCGGATGATGCGGTATTTCTGGGCGAGTGGTCAGAGGTAAATGCTCGTAATATAAATAGGGTCATGCGATGTTTTTATTTGGCATCTGGATTGAAGGTAAACCTGGGGAAAAGTAGCTTATTTGGAGTCGGTGTTGATGATGCGGAGGTCAATAATATGGCGGCTATACTAAGGTGTCGAAAGGGCAATTTTCCTTTCAAGTATTTGGGATTGCAGGTGGGAGCAAACATGAATTTAATCCGAAATTGGAGGCCGGTTGTGGATACATTCAAAAGCAGGCTATCGGTATGGAAGGCAAACACGTTATCATATGGGGGTCGGTTAACGCTTCTCAAATCTGTACTTAGTGCACTACCAACTTATTATTTCTCGTTGTTCAGAGCACCTATGGAAATTATAAAAGAGTTGGAGCGGCTGCGAAGGGATTTTTTGTGGGGAAACACTCCGGAACATCATAGGACGACGTGGGTAGCATGGAACGATATCATGGCTCCGAAAGAGATGGGAGGGGCGGGTATTGGGTCATTGAAAGAAGCTAATATCGCGTTGCTCGCCAAGTGGTGGTGGCGATTCAAGGTGGATAACAACAGTATTTGGAAAAAGGTGGTGTGGAGTATTCACCATCATCAGAGGTCTTGGTCTCCGGTGCCGGTTAAAATGTCCATGCCAGGTTCGTGGAAGCAAATTGTCGGAATTTCAAAAGATTTAAAGGCTTTAGGAATTGAGCTGGGGTACTGTTTTCGGGCAGCAGTGGGGAACGGGTTGGGTACATATTTCTGGTTGGATTGCTGGGCTTCAGATGTCCCGTTGAGCGTTACTTTTCCAGCTTTGTTTCAGCTAGAAAGTAACAAGAAGGCCTTGGTTGCAGACCGGATTAAGGTTCAAGCTGGGGTGAGATTTGTGGCCTTTAGCTGGGTTCGATGTCCGTACCAACATCAGGAGATAAAGGAGCTGATGGATTTGTCTAGTATTCTAGACAAAATCAATATAACAGGTGAAGTGGATATGTGGAAATGGGTTATGGATACAACTGGTACCTTTTCTGTTCGTGGGCTCAGGCAATTGTTGAGGCCCAATCCAGTAGGGGGTATGGGGCAGACTCACTATTGGAATAAATGGTGCCCGATAAAGGTGAACTTCCTGACGTGGAGGCTGCGGTTGTGTCGTCTTCCGACTAAGGAAGCCCTTGCAAGAAGGAACATTCAGCTAAACAACACCGATTGCGTCTTCTGTGAAGAATATGTGGAGTCCAGTGATCATCTTTTCGCGTCATGCAGGTTTGGGCAAGCGATTTGGGAGGAGATATTCAAATGGTGCCGCATCTCTACTCCTTTCTTTTTTTACGCGAAGGACGTGCTTGAATTCCATACTCATTGTCGTGGCTCTAGAAAGTGGCAAAACGTCGTGTACACGGTCATCCAAACGGCGATATGGTGTATATGGCGCGCGCGTAATGAGGTAGTTTTTAACAATAAAAGAGTGGCTGTGGCAAGTGTGGTGGATGAGATAAAGGTCTTATGCTTTCTATGGGTGAAACATCGGGCGAATGCAGCTTCGCTTACCTGGGAGAATTGGTGCATATTTGATTTAGCTAGTTTGAATGTGTAAACAATGGTGGTGGATGTAAGGTTTGGTTAACTGATGTTAACCTTTGCGATTTTAATAAAATATATCTTTTGTTGGCCGTTCAAAAAAAAAAAAAACTTGTTTGTTACTTGTATATGATCCCTTGAACAAATGTTTTTCAAGTTAAATTTGTGTAAAATGATTAAACTATCCTTGCTATAAAAAAATAATAACTTAAAAAACTTTAAAGCAGATATATTTTATTGTTTACTAACTAAAGTGGACCCCACCTTTTTAATTTAAATATAATTATAATTAGAGTAAATTACTATTTTGGCCCATATGTGTTAACCAATTTAACTCTTTCGGTCTAAAAAAGAATATTTTAACATATCAAACCCTAAGATTGTATTTTATAACGGTTTTGACCCTTAATATTAACCATGTTACTTTTTTATAGTTAAGACTAAAGGGACTAAAGGGTGTTATGGTCATTTTATAGTTTAGGGGCTATTTATCTAAGTTATAAACTTCTTTTAATCTTTTGATTAGTGTAATTACTTACTTTTTTATTTCATTTTTTCACGATTATCATTTAACAAAATATATTTTAAATATACAAATGAATACATATTTCTTTAACAATTAATTTTTTTTTATAAATGTCGTTTTTAAAAACATTTGTTTTTTTAACCTTTTTAAAACAATCTGTCGTTTTTAAAATCGTTTTTTAACTATTTGTTTTTAAAATCGTTCTTTTTATGTCCTTATTTTTTTTAAATTGAACAATTCATTTTTTTACCATTCTTTTTTAATATCACATGCATTTAAACTTTTTTTAAACTAATTAATTTATTAAAGTCGTTCATTTTTAAAACTGTTTAATTTTAAACCGTTCGTTTTAGAACCGTTTTTGTAAAGCGTTACTATTATTTTTAAAGCGTTATTTGAAATGTTTATCCTTTATAAAATTCTCCATTTTTTAGAATGTTTGTTCGAAATTCGTTCATTTTTTAAAACTTTGGTTTACTAAAATCATTCGCTTTTTAAAACCTTAAATTGTTCATAAAAATAAAGCAAAAGGCACTAAAAATCTATGTTAAAATATAAGGTTTTAAAAAGCGTATAGTTTTAATAAATAAAAGGTTTAAAAATTGAAGGAATTCCGAACAACCGAACGGTCCAAAAATGAAAGATTTTAAAAATATAAATGATTCGAATAATGCTTTAAAAATGAAAGGAACGTTTACAAAACGGTTCTTAAAGGAACGCTTTAAAAATGAACGACTTTAAAAAATGAATTTTTATAAAATATATGGTTTTAGAAAGAATGGTAAAAATGAACTGTTCAATTCTAAAAAACGAAGGACTTAAAATGAACGATTTTAAAAACAAACAGTTTAAAAAGAAACGATTATAAAAACGATAGACGGTTTTAAAAAGGTTATTAAACAATTTTTTTAAATTACTTTTTGAGTCCGTGTGTTTTAGTGGTTTTAACCACTTGAGTCCAAAATCAAGTTGTTTAACGCTTTGAGTCCCTATAGCCACTTTTCTTAATCATTTGAGTCCAATTTTCTAACACCATCCATCAAGTCTGTTAACTATGAGGGTAATTTGGTCATTTACACCCTAAGTACAAGTCTTATATGCGCATGAGTACAAGAAACAAGTCTTTAATGCATAAACTTTTAATATAATATATATATATATATATATAAATTACATACATATAATAAAACACACACACCACACACCTACACACTTTCTATCTCTCACACACTCTTCTCTCTCTCTCTCTCTCTCTCTCTCTCTCTCTCTCTCTCTCTCTCTCTCTCTCTCTCTCTCTCTCTTTGTAAACACCACCACCCTCCACCATCACACCACACCACACCACCCCCAGCACCTCCACCATCGCATCATCCCCACCACCACACGTTTTCGCCCGTATCTATATACTTAGTCGTCAAAAAATTCTTGAGTTATCTTATGTGGCTTTAAAATATTATTAAATATACAGTTGCCATTGTTACACGTGAAAATGATTTGGAACTTGATGGGAACGAAGTTACCTTCCATCTTCCACTTCTACCATCCCACTGCCGCCAACACCAAAGCCACGGCTTAACCGCTTCGATCTGCACGGCTTTAGGATCCTCCCGTGCATCAACTCCAAAGCCAACTGAATCTGGTACCCCTCCTCTGCTTGTGCATTCCCAGCAGTAGCATCAACTGCCATTGAAGTTCCATCATCTACTTGAAGTTTGATCTTCACCTTTCGCATTCGAAGAAAAGGATGATGCACGATTCGAAGAAGATTCATATCAATGCCATAAATGTCTCCATTTTTTTTTAACCCAAACATAAATTTCTTCACCAAATTCCAGCGAAGCACACGCCGGAATCTTCACCGGTGTTAGAACTCTTGCCATCTTCCTTCTTCTTCGTTTCCATGTCTTTTCCAGGTATTCTTGTATGCTTTCTGGTCAGAATTTACCTTAGAGCAAAAGCCCCATGTTGATTTATCATAACCGTAATGAACAATGTTGAATTTGAGTGATTGAAACTAGGTTTCATCGTTATTTTTTGGGTGATTTAGGAATTAGAATGATCTATAATGAGAGAGAAAGTATAAGAGATCTGGTGCTTAGAAATGAGAGAGAAAGTATAAGAGAGAGAAAGAGAAAAATAAATTAGTTTGTTTTATTTATTTTTTAATTATAGGGGTAATTTGGTCATTTAACAAATTTTAACAAAATAATTCTAACAGTGTTAGAAAATTGGACTCAAATGGTTAAGAAAACTGGCTATAGGGACTCAGGGCGTTAAATATTTTGATTTTGGACTCAAGTGGTTAAAACCCTTAAAACACAGGGGCTCAAAACGTAATTTACCCTTAATTGTATATTGAAAACGTATTTTGTTAAATAATAATCGTGAAATAAAGAAATAAAAATTAAGTAATTACACAAATGAAAATATTAAAAGAACTTTATAACTTACATAAACATCCCCTAAGCTATAAAATGACCATAATACCCTTATGCTTAACTTGAAAAAAGTAACATAGTTAGTGTTAGGGGCTAAAACTATTATAAAATGCAATCTCAGGGTCTGATATGTTAAAAGATTTTTTTTGGACTGAAAGAGTTAAACTAGTTAAACCACAGGGCCAAAATAAAAATTTACTCTTATAATTACTTAAACCCCAGCCTATCCCACCCCCACCCTGCTTTCTTCTCCGGCAACAACCACCCTTGTTATGACCACCACAACACCATCATTATCACTGCCACCAGACCACCCAACCAAACAACATAATCCTAACATCTTTTCATCACAGCCGCATACCAGAACAATCACCATCCTTTAACCTTCTATTTTATTTTTCGTTGGTCAGAATGTTGCAAGACAATACTCATCGAGAAAACATATCAAAGACTTACTTGAGAATCAGAAACACTTTTTAAGATGATAACCACATATTATTTCTATTGTTGATGAAATCGCTGCTCAAATTGTCATTTAGGGTTTCTCAATCAAAAATCAATTCAAGGCTTATTTGAGCAGCAAAAACACTTTTTTAGAGGGATTTTGTTTTTTTCTGCTTTTGTTACTCGTCGTTAATCATAAAATTGATTGAGAATACTGGGTTTTTTTTATTTTTCTGATTACTATGCGAAACAGTTGACGCGCCTAATCCATTTGTTAGATACTAAAGTAGATGGTGTTAGTGTTGGAGGTTGTAGGTGCAGCCGAACACTACTGTTTTTGTAGTCACAATTTACGCCTTCATTATTTATGAAAATTAAAAGAAAAGGTAGTTGAAGGTCAGACTACGCGTTTTGGCTCATACTCATGATGACCCGGTTCAACCCAACCCCGTCTTGACCCATTACCTAACCCATGACTCTTGGCCATAGTCCGTAACTATAACATGCATGTAAAATGTACCTAGTCAAGGAGGGCATCTATGTGATCCTCTTGTGTTTGGTCATCCAGTTATTCTTCTTCATTATGTCACAAGAATGGAACTTTGGAAGTAATATTTGACCAAAAAATTGCCATTACTGATGATACATCAATACCTTAGAACCATCATATTCATCATGGGTAACTTTTTGTTTCACTTGTCTTTCTTCTTTCAAATTTATAGCTCCCTGCGACACCATATATGGTCATAATCAGTACCAATTATTACATAAGACACCAATTAGCAGCTTACAACAAAAAAAAACAAATCAATTTAACCATATAATAGCACAAGAATTAATACCTCATCATCTTCTTGAGTTTCACTCTTTTTTCTGAAAGATCCCACATGTATATTGGTCTTTTTAGACTTAACAGAGCTGCTAGGTCCGTCACTTTCTTGTCATCATCATCCAGTAACTTGTAAGTCCTAACCCAACCCAAGCTGACTCGTTTCTACTTGTACAAATTATCCATATTCACATATTTATAAGTCCACATAAACGGATAACGACTGTGGGTCAGCTAGCCAAACCCAACCTACCTTACTTTTGACACATTACCTGATAGGTTCTTATAAATGAATAGCAATGCGATAACCCATATAAGACAAGTAGTTGACTCAATTGTTTCTTCAAAACATCACCAGTCACAACAACATTTTTCTTAAACATAAATGATATTCCCCTCAACATTACAAACTTTATGGCTACAATCTGATATGGAAATTGAACAAGATTGTAAACAAAGAATTCAACTAAGCAATCGAATTAACATAATTTAGGGAACAACTTGATTAGAAAAGAAACTGTTAGACCTAGACAAAGGGGTGAGATCATGTGGATTTTAACTGGGAGGGACAGCAAGCAACGACCTATAAAAATGCGAATCAGAATGGTAATAATAGCTTCACTTCTTCTCATGCAACCAAAAAAATTGGGGAAACACAAAAGAATGTAATCAAAAGAAGGGAATTCTCCTTACACAAAATCCCTGGTAATCAAATCGCACCACATTCTCTGATTTATCGTTGCAGTGAACCCCATACGAAACTTCAATAAAACCGACGACGTTGACTTCAAACCTGCATTGGATCCTTCTACAGTTTGATCCGCATCATGTTCCAAACGCTTTTTGTTCATCGTTAGGATCTCTTAAATCGACCATTGATCGTAGGGTCGATTAGGGTTAGGGAAGGAAGGCGAGAGATGTGGGGTAGAGGTGACATCAATGTGGGTCTGGCGATCGAAAGGGGATTGAAGAGTGAGGGCAATTGTTGCAGAACGTGGATGGGATTTAGTGCATGTTTGGCTTTCCTTTTGAAAATGATTTTCAACTTATTTGAGAAGTAATAAGTCAGGATTTCCTGACTTATTGACTTATTCACTCACACACAAAGGAATGCCAAACACTTTGAAAAGTCCTTTTTGCCTCAAATAAGTCAATAAGTTGAAATAGAAGGAACCCCAAACACCTCCTTAGAGCATGTTTGGCTAAGCTTTTCCAACCAACTTATTGACTTATTGACTTAATCAAAAAGCCAATAAAGAGTTTTAATGTTTGGCAAATGCAAAAGTCATTTTCAAAATGACTTTTTGAGAAGGAGAAAAAGTCATCAAAAAGTCATTTTTGAAAAGTTAGAATGTTGTGACTTTTTGAACTAACTTATTGACTTATTAGCTTTTAGTCATTTTCCAACAATAAGCTAAGCCAAACACTTTTTAAAAAACAACTTATTGACTTATTGGCTTTTCCCACCTCATAAGCTAATCCAAACACTTTTTATAAAAACTCCTTTTCAAAAAGTCATAAATCAATAAGTTCTTTTCACTAAAGTCCTTTTTAACTTAAATAAGCTTAGCCAAACATGCCCTTAGTGGCGGTTCTTTATCGGACAGAGCATTAACCATCACCAACCTCTGCTTCTAGATAAAAATTATGAATTTAAACGAACCAGATTAAAAGTTGACTGTTTTAAACGATCAGGATCAACCCAAAAAATAGTTAAGATTAGGGGGAACATAAGAATAGAACAGTAACAAACGAATGGGTAGTTCGGTTGGTTTAGCGTGTTGTTGTTATGGCTGGTATACCCATGAGCACGGATTCGAGTCCCGTTCTCCGTGTTTATCGTAAGAATAGAACAGTATATTTTATAAACAATGTATTTTAAAACAATATATTTTATAAACAATTGATTTTTTAAAGTCGTTCATTTTTAAAGCATTCCTTTAAGAACCGTTTTGTAAAACGTTCCTTTCATTTTTAAAGCATTATTCGAATCGTTTATATTTTTAAAATCTTCCATTTTTTGGACTGTTAAGTTGTTTGAAATTCCTTCATTTTTTAAACCTTTTATTTATTAAAGCCATATGCTTTTTAAAACCTTATATTTAACATATATTTTTAGTACATTTTGCTTTATTTTTATGAACAATTTAAGGTTTTAAAAAGAGAATAATTTTAGTAAAAAAAAGGTTTAAAAAAATGAACTAATTTCGAACAAACATTCCAAAAAATGAAGAATTTTAAAAAGGATAAACATTTCAAATAACGCTTTAAAAATAATCGTAACGCTTTACAGAAACGGTTCTAATACGAACGTTTTAAAATTAAACAATTTTAAAAATGAACGACTTTAATAAATGAATTGTTTAAAAAAGTCTAAATACATGTGGTACTAAAAAAGAATGGTAAAAAATGAATTGTTCAATTTAAAAAAAATAAGGACGTAAAAAGAACGATTTTAAAAACTAACAGTTTAAAAAGAAACGATTTTAAAAACGACAGACTGTTTTAAAAAGGTTAAAAAAAACAAATGTTTTTAAAAACGACATTTATAAAAAAGAAAATTGTTAAAGAAATATGTATTTATTTGTATATTTAAAATGTATTTTTTTATATAATAATCGTGAAATAAAGAAATAAAAAAGTAAGTAATTACACTAATCAAAAGATTAAAAGAAGTTTATAACTTAGATAAATAGCCCCTAAGTTATAAAATGACCATAATACCCTTAGTCTTAACTAGAAAAAAGTAACATGGTTAGTGTTAAGGGTCATAACCGTTATAAAATGCAATTTTAGGGTTTGATATGTTAAAATATTCTTTTTTGGACTGGATGAGTTAAACTGGTTAACACACATGGACCAAAATTTACTCTTATAATTACTTAAACCCCAGCCTAGCCCACCCCCACCCTGCTTTCTTCTCCGACCACAACCACCCTTGTTATGACCACCACCACCACCACAACACCATCATTATCACTGCCACCAGACCACCCCACCAAACAAACATGACATTAACATCTTTTCATCACAGCCGCATACCAGAACAATCACCATCCTTTAACCTTCTATTTTGTTTTTCGTTGGTCAGAACGTTGCAAGACAATGCTCATCAAGAAAACATATCAAAGAGTTACTTGAGAATTAGAAACACTTTTTAAGATGATAACCGCATATTATTTCTATTGTTGATGAAATCGCTGCTCAAATTGTCATTTAGGGTTTCTCAATCAAGGCTTATTTGAGAAATAAAAACACCTTTTTAGAGGGATTTTGTATTTTTATGCTTTTGTTACTTGTCGTTAATCATAAAATTGGTTGAGAATACTGGGTTTTTTTATATTTTTCTGATTACTATGCGAAACGGTTGATGCGCCTAATCCGTTTGTTAGATACTAAAGTAGATGGTGTTAGTGATGGAGGTTGCAGGTGCAGCCGAAAGTAGGTGGTGCTGGTGGGTTGTCGTGATGGTTTGCGGTGTTTAGAGGTAATCATGGTGATTGTGAGTGGTATTGATGAAAGTGGGGTGGTGGTTTTCTTGGTAGAAAGATAGATATAGTGTGTTTGTATATATGTTAAAGTAAACTGCAAATTTTGTCCCTGAGGTAAACAAAACAAATATGTAAATCAAAGGGACTCAGACGGTGAAAATTAAGTTTAAGGGTGAATAGTGATCCTGCCACTAAACCATAAGGATGCAAATTGCACTTTACTCTTATGTGTGTGTCTATATATGTATATATGAATTCGATTGCATAACAGTTATTACTATATACATAGAGTAAAATGCCAAAATGGTTCCTGAGTTTAGTTCACTTTTGTCACTTCAATTCAAAAATGAAACTTTTTGTATTTAGGTCCCCAAGGTTTCATTTATATTGCCATTTCCATCCAATTTGCAAACCGGGCTAGAAATTTCTACCTTTTTTGTTGTTTTTCTCATTTAAATGATGATGTTCCTGATGGTGTTCAGGCATAAAATGACGATTATACCCTCCATTCAAATGAGGAAAACGACAAAAATGGTAGAAATTTCTATAACAACCCACACCTTCGTGCTTGTTACTCTCGTTACACTTGTTACGCCTAGCACCAGAGATTCGGATCATAATGTAAATATATCGCTTACAACGCTATTTCGCTTATATAGTATACTTTCAACACGCTATATCGCACATCACAACGCATACACTAACGCTAACGATGACATCGCGTGAATAGTTAAGCTTCTCCCTTCGATTGTCGTGATGCAACGCAATCATGCTAACGACGACACCGCGTGACTACTTAAGCTGTTCCCATCGATTGTCGTAAAGCGTCGCCAACGCTAACGCAAACTCAACGCAATTATTTATGCTATGACCTGTTACATATATAATAATAGTAGTAGTAATAATAATAATGTTGTTGAAACTATCTAAACGCGCACTCGCAGGCACGCGCAACTCAATCTATCACACTTAACACGACGCTACTTTTATCGTTAAAACGCTTAATGTGTCCACAATGCTTAACACAACAAAACAAGTCGAACGGAGCGAAAGTTGGAAAATCAACCCGCGCAAGCCAACTGTTGGTGCAGTTGTCTGTCGACTACATCTTAGTTCGAGTCTTAGGGTAGGGCTGATTGTATAGTGAGCGAGAAATGAGAAATCTTGTATTGTATAGGGCCGCTTATAGGGTAGATGAGGTGGATCGCTTATGCGACATTCATGATGGATCGCTCATCTGTCACTTGTTAGGATCGCTCATATGGATCTGTCCATATAAGCGACCCATGATGCCTATAAATAGGGTCATATGAGCGGTTCCAGTAGCATACGTGTGTGTGTTTTCCAAGGTGTAACGGCGAAGCCCTGTCCGTTTGTCTCCAAGAGCTTGTAATTTGACAGTTAATCAATACAGGAGACATTAAGTAGTGAAATCAAGCTTTACAAAGACTATTTCAATGAATTCCGCCTCTGAATTAGTCTAAGCACTCTTCTGAACGACTCGTCAGGTCGACAAACGATCCTACAAGTGGTATCAGAGCTCAGGAGGAAGAGTTCTTACCGTTTAGCTTGTTTTTCGCTTGATATTCTCACTTCTACACCTTCTTTTCTTAGTTCGAGAAGTTTTAACGGTCGGAATCGTCTCAAAATCTCAGGGATTGTGTGCAACTACACAGAGACAAACCCTGGAAAGTTTCGTGCCAAAATTCGAAGTTTTAGCAGGTCAAAACATGTTCGTTATGTGGATCGCTCGAAGTGACATCATTGTGTATCGCTCATAGATCATAGTTTGGACCGCTTTTATGTACAACTTTGATTCTGATTCGCTCCAAAATTTATAAGTTGGACCGCTCGAACAGACAAGTTGAACCGCTCGAGCTGACAATTTCTGGATCGCTCGAATTGATATTGTTTGGGTCGCTCGTATTGACCGGATCGCGCATACGAAAAATTTTTGAACCGCTTATTTGGACATCGCTTGAACCGCTCGTTCGAACATCCTCTAGTCCATTCAATTGCTTTTAGGACAGTTGTTAGTTCGCTTTTGTGGTTATTTGTCTGGACCGCTCATCTGATCAATAGTTGCTTCACTTATTAGTCAACTAGCACGTGTTGGATTTGTGAAAAAAATGACGATGGTATTTGATGAACAAGAAAACATTAAGCTAGAGGATTTTAATAATTGGTATATGAGAAATATGGATACCGATTATAGAAATGTAAATTCGGACACTTGGACTAAAAGTTTTGAATTATTCATATGCCAAAAGGAGGAAACGTTGAAAGAGATAGAAAATCGGTTTAAAATCTTAACGGACAATATGTGGTATAGGGGTATTAGGATGTCAAATGATGAATATCTATCAAAATTGACAACTGCTTTACCTGCTAAATGGGATGAGTTTATGGTTGAACTAAAACAGAGAGATTTCTTTCCAGAAATTTTTCCACATCAATTCTTTAATGAAGTTAGAGCAGAGTGGTATAAGGAAGAAAAGAAACGGAGGGAATTTTTGTCCGAGATGGAAAAGAATTTAGATATATTGGAGCTGGATGTACTCATTGAAGTTGATAGAAGAGTTTGTGTATTTCTTGCAACAAAGAATACTCTGAAATATGATATCAAAAGGAAATGTTATATTGATGATAATATGAATCCTTTTGATTTTGTTAAACTCTTTCGTGCAGGAATCGACAAGATGGAAACGAAGGATGCTCCAAAAGATGAAGAATCTGTAGAGCTTGAATCTTCAAGTTCTGCATCAGTATGCTTAAAATGTGACAGCTTCAAGACTGAAAATGACAAACTCTTGAAGGATGCGGAAAGTTTGACATCAGAAGTTAAGAAGTTAGAAGATGTGAAACAAGCTGATGATAAACAGATTCTTATGTTGAAGGAAAATTGTGAGAAACTGAAAATTGAAAATGACAAACTGTTGGGTAAACTGAACAGTTTAACATCAGAAAACAAAATTTTGAAAGAAAATGTAAAGGTTTTTGAAAGCAAACAGAAATCATCAGAAAATGAAGATTTCTGGATAAAATTGGAGAACAAAAATCTGAAAGCTAATGAAGTGAAACTTCAAGAACAGATAAATGTCTTGGAAAATGAAAAATCTGTTCTTGAAAACTTGAAAAATGAAAATGAAAATTCAATCAAGTCTCATCTTGAAAGAATATCTCAGTTTGAAAAAGAAGCTGAGAATTCAAGAATCAAGATTGATGAACTTGAAAAGAAATTGATAGGTTTTGTGACTAAATCAGACAGTTTGAATTTTCCCTGTCCAAAACCAATCAATTCTGTTCCAATGAGTGACAATGTCACAAACTTTGACAAAATCAAAGTTAAAGATTGTGATGAAAAATCTGATGATAAAAAGGAAAAATTTCAGAAAACTGTTCTGCAATCAACTGAAAAGGGTGAATGCTCGAAGCAAAAATCTTTGAAGAAAAAAGCAGAACAGAAACAAAAAATTAAAAATGAGAAAATTGTTCAAAAAGATATTAAAAGTTCATCAGATCGTTCATCCAATCAAAAGAAAAAATCACAAAAAGTAAAAAATGAAAACTCAAAAATTGTTGGTAATAAGTGGTGCAGGTCGGACCACAGTGCTTCAAAGCCAAATCCAGCAAAGTTGAGAAAGGAATATCACCAAGCCAAACAATGCTTTGATCTAAGTGTTTGGACTCAAAATGGTGATTGGTACGATAACAGAGTGTGTTACAGTTGCGGATATCACGGACACATTGCTGTTAACTGCCAGTATTGGAGTTATGAGACCAGGAGATGCTTTAATTGCAACATCAAAGGTCACATTGCCAGAGATTGCCCAAGGAGATCGAATGAAAGATTGAGGGCTAATTCTCAGAAATCGGCAAAGATTCCAGTCAAAGTCAAGCCCCAGGAACAGAAGGTTCTGAAACCTAAAGTTTGAGAACAGTCAATTCAGGAAAAGAAAGTGAAGCTTTCACAGGGGCAAAAAGACAGACTGAGGAAAAAGAGAAAGAAGGCAAGAGAATATCTCGAGAAAATTTTGTCCTCGGGTTCACGGGACAAACAGAATAATAGTTCTGATGAATCTACTCCCTCAGTTGCAAAGACAAGCAAAAAGAATTCATCAGATACAAATCTGGGGACAAAAGAGGAGAAGAAGAAGAAGAAGAAGGTAACATTCTGTGGCGATGAATCTGTTTCTTCGGAAACAAAGGAGCCACATGTCGGTGATGAATCTGACTCAGTAAAGTCAGACAAGCCACATTCAGGCAATGATTCTGGTTCGTCAAAGCCAGAAGAGCCATTGGTTGAGGAAAAATTGTCGAAAACACCCAAGGCTGGTCGGGCTTGGGTGGATCTTTTTAAATGAAAAAACCCTGACTTGCCGGAGATCCCAAGATGGTATTGTGGATCATGAATCGGCATCTTTCTAAATCTGTATTTGAAGTTGCAGGACTTGCCAGAACTCCCAGGTTTGTAAGCGAGGAGTAGGAATCGGCACCTTGAGAATTCAACCAAAAGATGGTAATTGGTTGAAAAACAGGTTTGAAAAGCTTAATTGCTAAACCTACAAGTGGTTGTATGGTAGTGATTGGTGTAGATCTTACAAGTGGTTAAATCAAGGTCATTAAATTGGACTTGATTTAATTATCATTCAAGAATTTGGAAAACAAGATGATGAAGTAACCCCGTACCTAAATTGTTTGGTAAACAAACTTATATTTTCCGGAAAAACCATTTTGATTAAAACAAACTTAAGTGTTTTGAAATCACAATGGGAAAATAGTTTGTTGTGAGGGGGAGTTCTGATTGTTTATGCCATATGGATGGAGAATTGAAGTGATTCTCATCATGTTGTCATTTTTTTTTGTACAGTTTGTTTCAAATTTTCCCAGAAAATCAAAATTGAAACATATTTTGATTTTAGGGGGAGAAAAATTTTAAAAAAAAATTAGAAAATTTGAAAATGTCAAAAACATTGAAAAATTTAAAAAATGAGTTTTTGTTGCGAAAAAGGGGAAATGATAGTAAATGAGTGGACTATCACAGCACGCTAAAGAAATGTAATGCAAAATGTGATAAACGGTCTCACTGATGATGTGACGATAGGTTTTTGTACATTTAGTAAATTTATTCGGGATATAAACCTAAAATTTCAAACTTGTGAAATTCATGGGGAACACTACTTGGATATATAGGTAACCCCTGAAATCTCGTTTGAAAGGTCTTGTATTCTGATATACTAGGTGTTTATACTCTATGATGTCTGGGGTATTATTCCGGGACTTCTGCTGAACGGTAGTTCTGACCTAGTCCTTGGCTAATACTTTCCACAAAATGCTTGAAATATAGCATAAAGCCCTCAGTTGATTAGACAATAAAATTGATAATCTTCTGTTGTAGCTAAAAAGATCCTCTAAAGGGGACACACTGCTAAGTCGAAGCTGATATCTCTCTGCTGAACGGAAGTTCTGACCTGAGATCCCTCAGTTCTCGCATCTTTCCCCTAATTTATGTACAGACATCATTGTAGTCTTCATACATGTAAGACTGAATATTGGGATTCTGGATACGGGAGTATATTCAAGAGGTGGGACACATGAATTGAACTAAGTTCATAAAAGACGTAAATAGTATCCTGAATAGATTGAAAATTGTATGAAAATTTAAGAGGACAATTATATCGTCAATCTACGTGAATCGTTTAGAACTTAAAATGATTAGAAGCTTAATGGTGCTTGTGATGTGTCTAAAAAAAACTGATATGATCCTCTTGCACAAACTCACAAAAATATGTTTGTTTTGCATTTAAATTTCTGTCTTTGCATTTACATTTCATATTTTGAAAAATCCAAAAAGATTTTCGACGACTGATGTTGAAAAGCTGATTTTCAAAATCTCAAAGGCTAAACTTGATGAACAGACAGGTTGGTTAAGTCGTTTGAAATGTTTTAAATGATTCATTATGTTGAATCAGAAATTGAAATGTTTCAAATTTGTGAATCAGTGTTTAATTGTAAAAAGTATCAAATGATTAGTTGATTCATTAAGTTGAATCACAATTATTCTGGTTTGTGATAGAGTGTTTGAGTTTTGCAGGTTTCTGATCCTGTTGTTACAGATAGCCAGGAAACATATCAGAACCAGAGAAGAGCTTAAACAGAGAAAGCCAGGAGTTGATTTCAATGGTGATAACGATTTCTAGACAGAGATCCCAGCATGATGATAGGGGGAGTCTGACGAAAGTTAGAACCAGAGAAAGATCCAGGCATATATTGCCAGAGAGAAGTTCCTGTAGAAGATTTGATTCCAGGCTGAGTTCCTGAAGAAGATCGAACAAGATTGAAGAGCTGTGAATGATTGAAGACTCTCACTGAAGATTCCGTCAACATTCAAGGGGGAGTCTGTTGGTGCAGTTGTCTGTCGACTACATCTTAGTTCGAGTCTTAGGGTAGGGCTGATTATAGGGTAGATGAGGTGGATCGCTTATGCGACATTCATGATGGGGCCGCTTATAGGGTAGATGAGGTGGATCGCTTATGCGACATTCATGATGGATCGCTCATCTGTCACTTGTTAGGATCGCTCATATGGATCTGTCCATATAAGCGACCCATGATGCCTATAAATAGGGTCATATGAGCGGTTCCAGTAGCATACGTGTGTGTGTTTTCCAAGGTGTAACAACGAAGCCCTGTCCGTTTGTCTCCAAGAGCTTGTAATTTGACAGTTAATCAATACAGGAGACATTAAGTAGTGAAATCAAGCTTTACAAAGACTATTTCAATGAATTCTGCCTCTGAATTAGTCTAAGCACTCTTTTGAACGACTCGTCAGGTCGACAAACGATCCTACACCAACCGATCGAACGACCATTCGATCGAATGGACATCCAACCGGATGCCATCCGATCGGATGGCCATCCGATCGAACGGCCGTCCAACCTATTCACTCTACACCGCCCTTCTCACCTCTCCCACTAAAAATACTCACCTGTCACATCAACTATTCATTGATGTGACAACCTTATCCGACTAGCACGCTTTCAAGCCTTTTTCTCTCGATTCCTCGTGATTTTTATAAGTTTTCACTCTAAATCTTGTACTTCCATCACCAGCACACACTTTCTCATCATCTCCTCCATCAAATCTAACATTTTCACCATGAAATCACCTAATTTGTACCGTCCTAAGGTGACGTCATCACGGGTTCCGATGAACACTGTTGAATGACCTCATCTCATCAAAGTTAGTCCAGATCTAAAGGATTTCCAAATCATTTCATACTGATTTCGACTAGATCTAAACACTTTTCACTGTTTTCGAACTTTTCTTCAACATTCTTTAGTTTTTACTCAAAACCGTTAGAATCTAGACTCGTTCAAGCTCACTACCCATTCTCTAGTAGAGAACCGGTCTGAGAACAGATTCCTACCGAAGAGACGACCGATTCATGGGTCGAACATGAAACTCCGCCATGAACAGTTAAGTCGGATCGAATGGGGTGATTCCCGCCCGATTGGCTGAACTGAACTTGGAGTGGTTTCCGTTGTTTGACACGTCATCACATCGTCTTGGTTAAACCGCAAAACTTTTTAACTTAACTGATTTGTACAAAGTTTTCAAACCAAAGGTTGCTCGATTGAATAGCCATCCGATCGGATGACCATCCGATCGAATGACTATTCGACCAGGTGACTTATCAGTTCAACACTTGAAGTTTTGAAAAATTTCAAAGAATATCACACCTCCAATCGAATAGTCATCCGATCGAATGACTATCCGACCAGGACACTTATTTCCTTGCAACTTTCCACACTTAAACGGTTTGCTCGAAGCATCAATTGAATAGCCATCCGATCTAACGACCATCCGTCCGGATGACCATCCGATCGAATGACTTTATTTATACTACAACGAAAACTTCAAAAGTTCAAACATTTTACAATACACTTCATCAATCGAATGACCACCGACAAAATGGTCATCCGTCCGGATGACCATCCATCAGGACAATCATCCGATCGAACCACCATCCGATCAATCACCTCACCTAACGCACTATTACATGTTGTTCAACGCTTACGCTATCGTTCTGTGGGCAGGCTAATATCCCACGAGCTCCCTTCAATCCAAGATTGTGTTTGTTTACTAAACAGAACTGTGAGTATACTTGACCCCCGTTTAAACGCTTTAAACACACTTTGGGTGTAACATACGTTCATATCTAAACGCACATATCAAAACGCAGTCTATACTCTAAACTATTATCACATGCGAATTACTAATGTACGTATTTACACGTGATGCTTGATACATATGTGCTAGGACTTTTACTCGTGACGTCCCACCTTAGCTAGCATCGAGTGACTTAGCTGGTAGTACTTGTTTTGTAGTATATATGTAGTGTATCTCGTTTATGTATATGGAAATTCGCAACGCATTTTATCTACTATGCTATTATATCAAACTTGTATACTCGCCGGTACATTTTTGTACTGACATATTCTAACGTATGTTGCAGGTTAATCGCAGACTATCTTGAATCAAGCTAAGAAGTCTAGAAACTCACAATAAATCTAGGTTGTCAGATTTGTATTGTTTGAGAGAACATGAAATCTATATAACTGTTTACTGATATATTGTTTATTAGTATGGGATAATGAACGCTTTAAATATTGTCACTAAATAGTCGTTATGGCTTCTCTTGAGCAATATGATTCGCCTAGTGTCGCGCCCCGATGATTCCGCCATCGGTTGGGGTGTGATAGATTGGTTTCAGAGCCATAACTAAAGGGAATTAGGAAAGACACGACCTAGTCCGGGTTTTGATGTCTTAGAATTGACCTAGTCTATAGTCTAAGTACCTATCTTTGAATAGCTGGTGTCACACCCCGACCACGTAAAACATCAAATCATGGCGGAAACGTCGGGGAGTGTTGTAACAGAATTATTGTTCCACAACCAAGGTAATTTAAATAATATTTTATTCATCACCCAAGAGTGGAATACATTGTTTCAAACGAGAACCCATAAGTTACATTGTCTTAAAATAAAAAGAAACAAAGTACATAACAAGTTTTAACTAGTCTAGATCTATTTTATCGTCACTAAGGCCCAAGTCCATCCTAGTGTATCACGATCATCCTATGCATTTGCTCCTGAAACACATGTGAAAATAGGTACGTCAGCATAAAAATGCCTGTGAGATACATAGGTTTTGTGAAAATAGGATCCATGACTTAGGTTTTAGAAAAAAGTTTAATGAAATGTAGTCACGAACCTTGTTGATTGTATTGTTTGTAAATCATTTGAAAAACGATGGTAGATATGTATTTTTGAAAGAATAATGTATGGTTAAATGAATAACCAAGTAAAATAAGTTGTATAAAACAAGTTGTTTGTAAAACAATGTATTGTGAAAAATATGTTATATAGCTAAACTGAAATGATCTAAACAACGCTGCGATGCGTAATATCATACAAACACTTATATATAGGAAGTACCAGCGGCGTATCCACCATGTTTGTATCATATTACACACGCCTCGTTACTCAAATCACTTACCCAAACAAACCACCAATGTAAACATGTTTATGTTTAACCAAATGTCAAAATGTTTATGCGAAAAACCATGTCTAACGTCAAGTGTAAATCATGTAATGTGTGTAACAATGTCAAAATGTCTATGTCAATGTCAATCATGTCATGTGTAAACAAAATGTCATGTATGGTAAGTGAAATATGTATCAACTAAACCATAGGTGAAATTGCACAAAACAAAGTATTGAAGTAAAACTCAGTTTAAATCAACGTTATGTTTTGTGGAGATGCATGCTATACTGAATACAAACATTTATGCGGTATTGTGAAAATGCATACATTCAAGCCTTGTGACTGTGGTGATAAACCTTTAAACAAATTAAAGGTCTATCGGTTTTTATGTTTAAATCGAATTCGGTCATTCCTTTCATCCAAACATACCTAGGATGTCAGAAACGGGAGTTGTCAATTCCTATGGTACCATTACCTACTAACGAGCAGCGTGATCAAAGTTAATGAATGTATATTGTCCCACTTAAACAAACCAAATGTCATACCCAAAATATAAACATGTGATGAAAAACAAATGTACTAAGTATGATGAACATACATAGCATGAAAATGTCATGTAAAACGATGTACTAAGTATGCACACAATGGACATACATAGCAAAAACATAATGAAATCATGTACTAATAGTGTACTAATGAACATAGCAAGTATATAATGCGAAAACATGAAAGCATGAAAGTAACAAGTAGGCACATGTGTTTCACCCCAAAATGTTTAGAAAACAGTAAAAGAGGGGTCTATGTACTCACTTGAGATTGCTTAGAAGTCGTAGGATAACCACCAAGCAATGCTAGAAGATCACGGAATCAAACGGCACCTATATAGGTATCTACATCAATAAACGGACCTATCGGAGAATCGGGTAGTACGAGGTTTCGTAAACCAAATAAGTGTGGGAACTTATGTAATATGGTCTAACAAAGCCTACGTACTAAAACGAAACCTATCCTAAGTGCTCTTGACCCGTTACGACCCGCTTAGGTAACTTATGCTACTTTAACGCGTCGTTCGCGTAAAACGCGTTCGGAATGCCTAACTAGCCCTATGATAAACAAGATATGCCTTAACATGTTCAATATTGTTGTTAAATCAGTTTAGATACCAAAAATTTTGTTACATAGGCTTAAAATGAATTTTGGCGCAAAAAGGGTATTTTGGTAATTTACCTAAGGCACATACGTTACCTATCATACAACTAGTTAAACGACGTGACCATAAGGTATAACCTCGGAAGGTTATTCCCTATACAACTATGGTCACCTAATATGTTTGGTCGGATCCTAATGATTGACCAAATGGGTCGGGTTCGTAAGCATAAGCGATTGATTAGATCGCTTACCTTACGACCCTAAATAAGCACAAAACTAAAAGCGACGAGCTAAACATGCTAGAACATGTTTAGTGAAGTTAGAAAACAGGTTTGGTATTAAAACAAACGGTTTTAATACCCAAGAGTAGTTTGGTTACAAAATACGCGAGAAAACGCATTTTGGCCGAAACTACGTCTCGTCACTGAGCCTAGATAACGTGGTAATCAGTAGGTATAGTCACTAGGGACTATAACCATCGTGATTACGCTCACGTTATGAAGTTCAAACGAACTTCGCGTTGACCATAAACTGGTCAATGCAGAAAGTCAAACACAGTTTGACTTTAACGCTAAAATGAACGAAAAAAACGCGAAAGAATACTTATAGAAGGTCCCCGCAAGATTGATTTCCGAGTATTTCTCAGGTATGAAGTGTTTATAACTCCAACTTAGAGAAAATCTCATAATCAAGTGTGAGGGAAATGGGCAAGGCATGGGGGGTATTTATAGATTTGGTAGAGCCATTAAGATCGTTCCTCGTAATCCGAGATTCAATCCTAGCCGTACACATCAAGCCCATAGTTTTAGAAAACCATGGGGGCCCCTAAACCATCCCACAGACTCAACAAAACCATGTGCAAGGGTGGGTAACAGCTGGAAATGGATGGAATGCAATTCTGCTGATCTGGGCATGGCTTACAGACCGTAAGCATACCCATACGGTCCGTAAGGACCCTGCAGACCAGCAGATTTTGCATTTTGGCAGTTTTGGTCCCTGTACGCGTATAGTTGTGTTTTGGCACTTCTAACACCCGTCAAACCCATTTTTGAGCTCTACAATGTTAAAGTATAGGGAACATAAAACATGCTCAAAAATATGTCGGATGTCGGTTCGTTTGGCCGTACGATTGCGTTGTTCGGTTAATTACGACGGAAGTCGTAACGGACGCAAAAATGGTCCAAATTGCGCGACGAATGGATTTTTGACAAGCCAAACACTAAAACATAATATTTAAATGTTTACATAAATTTTTGGATGTCCGGAAGTATTCAGAACGTAAGTTATGCGCGAAAATGCAAACTTATGCACTTTTGACGCTTTTAGTCCCTGAATGAGCATAAAGTTTATTTTAGCACACCGAACCCCTCAAAGCCTATTTCTAAGCTATGTAAAGGATATTTAGGGTGTGTTTTACTTATGATCATGCTCCGGAATGTTCGTTACAGTTCAAATCGGCATACTTTCGCAGTTTGTCAATTTTAGTCCCTGTAAGCGAGTTGACTTAATTTTGCCATACCAAAGCCTTCAAAACTTATTTCTAAGTTATGTAAAGGTTATTTAAGGTATGTTAAGCATGAATTGATGTTCCGGAGTATTTTTCGCGTATAACTGATTACGTTTTCGCACCAGTTTGCGTATAATTCTCCAGAAAGCGATATAGAGTTTAAAATCGAATAAAAGCCAAAACATGAAAAACATAAAACATAAACAAACAAACATAGGGATCAAATAACTTTATTTCATTGATAATTGAACTGTTTACAATGATTACAAGCACAGATGTCACAGTCTCCCCTACTTGTGGGAATTTCGTCCCGAAATTTGTTTAGAGGAAACTCGTGGGAATAGATGTGGATATTTCGCCTTCATTTGATCTTCACGTTCCCAAGTAAACTCAGGTCCACGTTTAGATTCCCAGCGAACTTTAACCAACGGAATGCGCTTGCGTTTAAGCCATTTGACTTCACGATCCATAATTTCCACAGGTTTCTCAACAAAATGAAGTGTTTTATCGACACGGATTTCGTCAAGTGGTATGTGGAGGTTCTCATCAGCTAAACACTTTTTGAGATTGGATACGTGGAAGGTTGGATGAACATTTCCAAGTTCGGGAGGTAATGCAAGTCTGTAGGCTACCTTACCGATTCTTTCGACGATCTTGAATGGTCCAACGTATCTAGGTGCAAGTTTTCCTTTCTTTCCAAATCTGATCACACCTTTCCAAGGTGAGACCTTAAGTAATACACGATCACCGACTTGGAATTCTAGGGGCTTGCGTCGTTGGTCCGCGTAACTCTTTTGACGGCTTCGAGCTGCCTGTAAGTTATCACGAACCTTCTTAACCTTGTCAGTTGTCTTTAGAATGAGGTCAGGTCCAGTAAGCTGAGCCTCACCGATTTCATTCCAGCAGACTGGTGAACGACATTTTCGACCATAGAGAGCCTCGAAAGGAGCCATGTTGATACTAGAGTGATAACTATTGTTGTAGGAGAATTCAATCAATGGAAGATGTGAATCCCAACTACCACCAAAATCGATCACACAAACTCTAAGCATATCCTCCAAAGTCTGGATTGTTCTTTCAGTTTGGCCATCTGTTTGTGGATGATAAGCTGTGCTCAGATTGAGTTGGGTCCCCATAGCAGATTGCATGGTTCTCCAAAATCGAGAAGAGAAGCGAGCATCTCTATCAGAAATAATGTTCAAAGGAACACCATGTCGAGATACAATTTCATCCACATAGATTTTAGCAGATCTTCAGCAGATAGATTCTCACGGATCGGCAGGAAATGCGCTGACTTTGTAAGACGATCAACAACTACCCAAATGGCATCGTGACCTTTCTTAGTGCGCGGGAGTTTGGTAATCAGATCCATAGCAATGTTTTCCCATTTCCAAACTGGGATCTCAGGTTGCTCCAAAAGACCATAAGGATGTTGGTGTTCAGCCTTGACCTTGAGACAAGTAAGGCATTTAGAAACGTACAAGGCAATGTCTTTCTTCATACCAGGCCACCAATACTGAGTACGAAGATCCTTATACATTTTATCTGAGCCAAGATGAATAGAATAACGAGACTTATGGGCCTCATCCATAAGCAGAGTGCGGAGATCATCTTGACTTGGGACCCACAAACGGTCCATGAAATAATACGATCCATCTTCCTTCAGCACAAGGTCAGGCTTAATGTGATAGGGTAATTCCTTACCCATCAAGTCTTGTGAAACACAAGCCTGTTGAGCCTGAGTAATGCGTGCTTGGATATCAGATCGAGCTTGAATAGCAGATTGAACACGAACACAATGAAGCACAGTACGTTCCTTACGACTTAATGCGTCAGCCACGACATTCGCTTTAACAGGATGGTAGCGAATTTCGCAATCATAGTCGTTTAGGAGTTTGACCCAACGTCTTTGCCTCATGTTGAGTTCCTTCTGGTTGAAGATATGCTGGAGACTTTTGTGGTCAGTGAAAACCACACATTTTGTGCCATACAAATAGTGTCTCCAGATTTTGAGAGCGAAGACAACTGCACCCAACTCAAGATCATGAGTGGTGTAGTTTCTCTCATGTACCTTCAATTGCCTTGATGCGTAGGCTATGACTTTGTTCCTTTGCATCAGAACACAGCCAAGACCCAATTTCGATGCATCACAGTAAACAACAAAATCATCATTGCCCTCAGGCAAAGTCAGAATAGGTGCATCACAAAGCTTCTGCTTCAAGGTCTGAAATGCTTCTTCTTGCTTAAAACCCCATTCAAAGGGTTTATTCTTCTGAGTTAGAGCAGTTAGAGGAACTGCAATCTTTGAGAAGTTCTCGATGAAGCGGCGGTAATAACCCGCAAGACCAAGAAAAGAACGAACCTCAGTAGGAGTAGTAGGCGTATCCCAATCCTTAATCGCACTGATCTTGGAGGGATCTACATGAATACCTTGTTCGTTGATAATATGTCCTAAAAATTGAACTTCCTTAAGCCAAAATTCACATTTGGAGAACTTGGCAAAAAGTTGCTCTTTCTTTAGGAGTTCTAGAGTTAGACGAAGATGGCGCTCGTGATCAGCTTGCGTCTTAGAATAAATCAAGATGTCATCAATAAAAACGATGATGAACTTATCCAAATAAGGCTTACAAACCCTATTCATTAAGTCCATGAAAACAGCAGGAGCATTGGTCAAACCAAATGGCATGACTGTGAACTCAAAATGCCCATATCGAGTGCGGAATGCTGTCTTGGGAATATCCTCTTCATGCACACGAAGTTGATGATACCCAGAACGAAGGTCAATCTTCGAGAAGCAAGTAGCACCCTGTAACTGGTCAAAGAGATCATCAATGCGAGGTAGGGGATATCGATTTTTGATGGTAAGCTTATTCAGCTCACGATAATCGATACACATTCTGAAGGATCCATCCTTTTTCTTGACAAAAAGAACGGGAGCACCCCAAGGTGAAAAGCTAGGACGAATAAAACCTTTGTCAGAAAGCTCTTGAAGCTGCTTAGACAGTTCTTGCATCTCAGATGGTGCAAGACGATATGGAGCTCTGGCAATAGGATTTGCTCCAGGTACAAGATCAATACGAAACTCGACTTGGCGTGCTGGGGGTAGACCAGGTAACTCTTCAGGAAACAGCTCCGGATAATCCCGAACAACAGGGATATCTTGAATAGACTTACCTTGGTCTTTATCTGCCGTAACATGTGCCAGGAAGGCCACATAGTTCTTTCGCAGATACTTCCGAGCTTGAAAACAAGACATAAGCTTGAGGCTACTAGTAGGTTTTTCACCACGAACCTGTAGTATCTCACCTGACGAGAGCGGCACATGAACGATCTTCTCAAAACAAACTACCTCTGCGCGATGCTTGGCTAACCAATCCATACCCACAATAATGTCGAAGCTTCCAAGTTGCATAGGCGTGAGGTCAATAGGAAAAAGGTGGTTGTCAAGGTTCAACTGGCAGTTGCAAAGAACAGAATCAAGGATAATGGGTTCACCACTTGCAACTTCAACAGTCAAAGGCTTACCTAGTTTCGTTCTAGACACGCGAAGCAAGGGCTCAAAAGATAAGGACACAAAACTCTTATCGGCCCCTGAATCAAAAAGAACAGATGCAGGTTGATTATTAACTAAGAACGTACCGTTCACCACCTCGTTGTCTGCTTGCGCCTCAACAGCATTCATATTAAAAGCTCGTCCACGAGCCTGAGCCTGAACTGGATTTGCATTAACCAGCCTTGGACACTGGTTTCGATAATGGGTCAGGTCTCCGCAATTAAAGCACGAGCCAGGAGGATAGTGAGGTCGTGCAGCTTGTGCTTGCTGTTGAACAGGTAGTTGAGCTCCCTGTTGGGCCGGATTTCTAGCAGAACGACAAACCTCTGCAAGATGACCCGATTTTCCACAGTTGGTACAGAAACGACACGGGAGTTGCTGTTGATGGTGACTATTGCACCTATTGCACAAAGGTGCATTCCCTTCATACCGCTTCTTTGCGGGAGGCTGCGCTGGCTGATTGGGAGCCGCTTGGTTCTATTGGGCAGTGATGGCAAAATTTTGGGAAGCCTTTCGCTTCCTGGAGCCCTTTGATGAGCCAGAATCCTTCCCCTTCTTACCTTTCTTGCTATCCCCTTTGTCAGACGCCTGATTCTTGCCCTTGTCACCCTTCCTATGCAATTTACCCTTTCTGATCTGCGATTCTGTCAATGTCGCAGATAGTTCGATTGCCTGACGAACAGTAGTAGGTTTACTACCAGTAACGATGTCTTGCACAGAGTCAGGTAGACCATCGATGTATCTTTCGATAGCCTTGTCAAGTGGGGTGACCATTGTTGGGCATAACAAACTCAACTCTTCATATCTATCAGTATACGCCCGGTGCTCACCACTAACCTGTTTCAGATCGTCAAACTCCCTTTCCAACTTTCGTAGCTCATGACGAGGACAAAACTCACTCATCATGAGAGTCCTCAATTCAGCCCATGTTTGCGCTAAAGCGACTTCAGCACCTCGATCTCTCATAACCCCGTTCCACCATGTTAATGCCCTCTTCTGAAAAACACTTGAAGCGAACTCAACTTTGCGATTATCAGGACACTGAACATGACGGAAAGTATTCTCAATGCTCTCAAACCATTGAAGGAGCCCAGTTGCTCCCTCAGTACCACTGAACTTGAGTGGTTTAGCCGAATTGAAGCTCTTGAAGTTACAAGGAGCGTTCTGATTGATGTTGGCTTGGTTAAACTGAGCAATAAGATTCGGGAACGCAGCAGCCATATGCTGTGCGATGATTTCTGCCAGTTCGGCATTGGGTAGCTGATTTTCGCGTCGAGGAGGCATGCTAAAAAGAGGAAAACATGAGAGGAAACGAGTGAGATGATTAGATGAAAAGAACGAGACGAAACAAAATCAACAAAGCAAGGATGGTGGTCATTTGTCCGTATCACAAAGCAAACAAACGACACACAGTGACTAATCAAAGTAAATGGGCTCATAAATAATGCTTAGCGAAGACATGCTCGCCTATAAGTGAACACTCACCCCAGGAGTTCCCAGGTAAGAGTGACTGGTCCGATTATGTGGATTTGTACGAACACTCTAGCCTTAGACAGAAAACCCAGGGTACAGGCATTCACCCTTCCAGTTTGCACGTGTTCACACTATTTAGAACCCAAAACTTTGACGAGATTTTGAAAACTTGGAAGGCACAAGGCCAAAAGAATCATTCAAAAACAAATGATAAAGTTTCAAAATCAAATTGAAAAACCAAAAAGGGTTCAAAACCATATAATAAATCATTTGAAAACAGAAGATTGTTTTTCAAAAATCGTTTTAGAAAACTGGGTTCTTGTTTTGGTGATCACCTAAGGATAGGTGAAGTGCATGTTTTAAAATCTAAACACAAGACAACTTGTGTTGGGGTCCTAGAAAGGTTATAGTCTAGGTCAAAGCATTACTAATAACCTAATTCCCTATAACCATTGGCTCTGATACCAACTCTTCTGTCACACCCCGACCACGTAAAACATCAAATCGTGGCGGAAACGTCGGGGAGTGTTGTAACAAAATTATTGTTCCACAACCAAGGTAATTTAAATAATATTTTATTCATCACCCAAGGGTGGAATACATTGTTTCAAACGAGAACCAACAAGTTACATTGTCTTAAAATAAAAAGAAATAAAGTACATAACAAGTTTTAACTAGTCTAGATCTATTTTATCGTCACTAAGGCCCAAGTCCATCCTAGTGTATCACGATCATCCTATGCATTTGCTCCTGAAACACATGTGAAAATAGGTATGTCAGCATAAAAATGCCTGTGAGATACATAGGTTTTGTGAAAATAGGATCCATGACTTAGGTTTTAGAAAAAAAGTTTAATGAAATGTAGTCACGAACCTTGTTGATTGTATTGTTTGTAAATCATTTGAAAAACGATGGTAGATATGTATTTTTGAAAGAATAATGTATGGTTAAATGAATAACCAAGTAAAATAAGTTGTATAAAACAAGTTGTTTGTAAAACAATGTATTGTGAAAAATATGTTATATAGCTAAACTGAAATGATCTAAACAACGCTGCGATGCGTAATATCATACAAACACTTATATATAGGAAGTACCAGCGGCGTATCCACCATGTTTGTATCATATTACACACGCCTCGTTACTCAAATCACTTACCCAAACAAACCACCAATGTAAACATGTTTATGTTTAACCAAATGTCAAAATGTTTATGCGAAAAACCATGTCTAACGTCAAGTGTAAATCATGTAATGTGTGTAACAATGTCAAAATGTCTATGTCAATGTCAATCATGTCATGTGTAAACAAAATGTCATGTATGGTAAGTGAAATATGTATCAACTAAACCATAGGTGAAATTGCACAAAACAAAGTATTGAAGTAAAACTCAGTTTAAATCAACGTTATGTTTTGTGGAGATGCATGCTATACTGAATACAAACATTTATGCGGTATTGTGAAAATGCATATATTCAAGCCTTGTGACTGTGGTGATAAACCTTTAAACAAATTAAAGGTCTATCGGTTTTTATGTTTAAATCGAATTCGGTCATTCCTTTCATCCAAATATACCTAGGATGTCAGAAACGGGAGTTGTCAATTCCTATGGTACCATTACCTACTAACGAGCGGCGTGATCAAAGTTAATGAATGTATATTGTCCCACTTAAACAAACCAAATGTCATACCCAAAATATAAACATGTGATGAAAAACAAATGTACTAAGTATGATGAACATACATAGCATGAAAATGTCATGTAAAACGATGTACTAAGTATGCACACAATGGACATACATAGCAAAAACATAATGAAATCATGTACTAATAGTGTACTAATGAACATAGCAAGTATATAATGCGAAAACATGAAAGCATGAAAGTAACAAGTAGGCACATGTGTTTCACCCCAAAATGTTTAGAAAACAGTAAAAGAGGGGTCTATGTACTCACTTGAGATTGCTTAGAAGTCGTAGGATAACCACCAAGCAATGCTAGAAGATCACGGAATCAAACGGCACCTATATAGGTATCTACATCAATAAACGGACCTATCGGAGAATCGGGTAGTACGAGGTTTCGTAAACCAAATAAGTGTGGGAACTTATGTAATATGGTCTAACAAAGCCTACGTACTAAAACGAAACCTATCCTAAGTGCTCTTGACCCGTTACGACCCGCTTAGGTAACTTATGCTACTTTAACGCGTCGTTCGCGTAAAACGCGTTCGGAATGCCTAACTAGCCCTATGATAAACAAGATATGCCTTAACATGTTCAATATTGTTGTTAAATCAGTTTAGATACCAAAAATTTTGTTACATAGGCTTAAAATGAATTTTGGCGCAAAAAAGGGTATTTTGGTAATTTACCTAAGGCACATACGTTACCTATCATACAACTAGTTAAACGACGTGACCATAAGGTATAACCTCGGAAGGTTATTCCCTATACAACTATGGTCACCTAATATGTTTGGTCGGATCCTAATGATTGACCAAATGGGTCGGGTTCGTAAGCATAAGCGATTGATTAGATCGCTTACCTTACGACCCTAAATAAGCACAAAACTAAAAGCGACGAGCTAAACATGCTAGAACATGTTTAGTGAAGTTAGAAAACAGGTTTGGTATTAAAACAAACGGTTTTAATACCCAAGAGTAGTTTGGTTACAAAATACGCGAGAAAACGCATTTTGGCCGAAACTACGTCTCGTCACTGAGCCTAGATAACGTGGTAATCAGTAGGTATAGTCACTAGGGACTATAACCATCGTGATTACGCTCACGTTATGAAGTTCAAACGAACTTCGCGTTGACCATAAACTGGTCAATGCAGAAAGTCAAACACAGTTTGACTTTAACGCTAAAACGAACGAAAAAACGCGAAAGAATACTTATAGAAGGTCCCCGCAAGATTGATTTCCGAGTATTTCTCAGGTATGAAGTGTTTATAACTCCAACTTAGAGAAAATCTCAGAATCAAGTGTGAGGGAAATGGGCAAGGCATGGGGGGTATTTATAGATTTGGTAGAGCCGTTAAGATCGTTCCTCGTAATCCGAGATTCAATCCTAGCCGTACACATCAAGCCCATAGTTTTAGAAAACCATGGGGGCCCCTAAACCAGCCCATAGACTCAACAAAACCATGTGCAAGGGTGGGTAACAACTGGAAATGGCTGGAATGCAATTCTGCTGCTCTGGGCATGGCTTACAGACCGTAAGCATACCCATACGGTCCGTAAGGACCCTGCAGACCAGCAGATTTTGCATTTTGGCAGTTTTGGTCCCTGTACGCGTATAGTTGTGTTTTGGCACTTCTAACACCCGTCAAACCCATTTTTGAGCTCTATAAGGATGTTAAAGTATAGGGAACATAAAACATGCTCAAAAATATGTCGGATGTCGGTTCGTTTGGCCGTACGATTGCGTTGTTCGGTTAATTACGACGGAAGTCGTAACGGACGCAAAAAATGGTCCAAATTGCGCGACGAATGGATTTTTGACAAGCCAAACACTAAAACATAATATTTAAATGTTTACATAAATTTTTGGATGTCCGGAAGTATTCAGAACGTAAGTTATGCGCGAAAATGCAAACTTATGCACTTTTGACGCTTTTAGTCCCTGAATGAGCATAAAGTTTATTTTAGCACACCGAACCCCTCAAAGCCTATTTCTAAGCTATGTAAAGGATATTTAGGGTGTGTTTTACTTATGATCATGCTCCGGAATGTTCGTTACAGTTCAAATCGGCATACTTTCGCAGTTTGTCAATTTTAGTCCCTGTAAGCGAATTGACTTAATTTTGCCATACCAAAGCCTTCAAAACTTATTTCTAAGTTATGTAAAGGTTATTTAAGGTATGTTAAGCATGAATTGATGTTCCGGAGTATTTGTCGCGTATAACTGATTACGTTTTCGCACCAGTTTGCGTATAATTCTCCAGAAAGCGATATAGAGTTTAAAATCGAATAAAAGCCAAAACATGAAAAACATAAAACATAAACAAACAAACATAGGGATCAAATAACTTTATTTCATTGATAATTGAACTGTTTACAATGATTACAAGCACAGATGTCATAGCTGGTCTGTTGCTTCATAGGAACCCAGTAGGGGTTTTGCACGAACCCACATGTTGTTATACTCTCATTTGAACTCGCGAAAACTACATCCTCGTATGAACTCCCGCACATACAGCTTCGTACGAAGGAGCCTTTCCTAAGGCTGAAAACTTACTTTTGCCTTTCCTAAGGCTAACACAATACACACGTTTACGAAGACGCTCACATAACACCATCGAGTGGTTTTGACGAGATTAGGTGTGAAACCAAGAACTCTCGACGAGATCACTCACTCAACGCATTATTCTTAGCATGAGAACCTTTCGTTGAGCTAGGAGTTACATCCACATCTCAACGAAGCTATCCATTTCTATTTAGTGGAACTCCCGAATTGATTCGGTGAGCACAACCACAACTAGGAGCGAAGTTGTTAAGTTAGGGGTAAAACCCGCATCTTAGCAACCCGTTCCACTCCTTAAAATGGTTTTCAAAAGCTCTCACCAAAGTACCAACTGTACTCACGACTCGAGTCGCGCAATAGATAGAAGGATGAGTGCCGTAGCCGCATCCCGTTGAGGGCAGAGCCCATCAAGCCAACGCGTGTGTTCGAACTTGTTGAGGATGGTTGAATCACTTTGGGTAGTCGATGTCTAACACCCCAGACACTCCATCTATTTTAAGCCAAAATCGCCGATTTTTACGCGTCAACGAATTTTACAAGTTTACGAATTTACGCTTTATCGATTTATCAAGTTTACCGCTTATTCGATTTGTCGCTTTTTGCTCCCCGCTTTATATGCACAACTCGCACAACAATCGCAATCTAAAACAAGAAACGAATGTCCACAACGAAACTAAAGTCTAACAACTCGTTTTCTCTCTCTTCATCGTGTCCTCGCGTAATCTACACAAAAATGTATATAAGTATATATTATACGATTATGTGTGTTACACATGAGAACTTAGGAATCTCGTGTCTCCTATGTGGCTCCTATGTGAATACGTATTACTATACTACCTGCAAAAAAATTTAAACACGCTCAATCGCATCGCATACTCAAAATCATTATGATTGAATCTCACTCCAAATCTCTCTTCGTTTAGATGTCCTTGAACGATTCCACCTCGAGATGTACGACCAAGAGAAGAGCCAGACGAAGCGCCGATAGGAGGATTGCCTCACTCGTGGCCAAGGAAGTGGCTAGGGTCATTCCTCAAATCGTTGCATAGGTTCAATCTCTCAACAACTCCCGAACTTCGGAAGACTCTAAGGCTCACGCGCCACAATCTACCTTCCTCTACAAACACTTCAAGGCTTGTGACCCAATGGTTTTCACAGGTGAGGGAGGTGTATCTCAGCTACTCCAGTGGTTTGATGCCATCGACGTGATCCTTCGTCAGAGTGGGTGCCCCGAACATTTGCGTACCACATGCGCTACCGGAATATTTCAATCAAGAGCCCTCGACTGGTGGACAGCCGAGCGAAATAAACGTGGGAACGATGCAGCTTATGCTCTCTCCTGGAACGAGCTGAAGGAGCTCATGAAGGAAGAGTACTGCCCTCCCCACGAAGTCCAGAAGCTAGGAGACGAATTTTTGGGAAATCAAGCAAATCGACGGTGACAACGCAGGCCTCACAGCAAGGTTCAAATAGCTTAGCATCATTTGCCCACGCCAAGTCGACACACCCGAAAAGACTATCAAGAAGTACATCCGTGCTTTGCCTGAATGTGTGGGCGATTTGTCGAAGCTGCAAAACCTACTACCATCGAAGAAACCTATCGCTTGGCCGCAGAAATCAACGACAAACGAGTTTTGGATGGATTCTTCTCCAAGAATCCTATTAAAAAGGCTAATCAGGTAATCGTCATCGATTCCTCCGACGACTCATCCAACGATTATTCCAGCGAACCCTCAGATAAATCCTCTGATGACACTGCACCGCCACAAGACGCTCAGCCCAGCCGTAAACGAAAGGGCCCGATCCTAAACTCTTCAGCAGCTGAACTGCCACAGCCAGAACCTCTCCAAGCAGTTCCGGTTCGCTCGAAGCGCGCTTACACTACGACGCTCCCCTTGTGTCTGAAGTGTACCTATCATCACCAGCCAGAAGCCGACTGTCGCTATTGCGCAAATTACAACTGTTTTGGTCACCATACCCATCACTGCCGCACAGGGCCACGAAATTAAGGCACGCTAGCACTCTCCGCACCACCAACGCAGCCCACAGCTCTGATAGCAACCACAATCCCAGCAGGAGTCTACGACGCCAAACACCAACCATGTGACAACTGTCAAATTTGCATGCATCTGTACGTTTAATTAATATTGATTTATGCTTAATAACTGTGCTTGATTACAACTGATGATATAAACTGCTTTATGATTTCTGTATCATACATACATGTGCATCACATTTTATACTGTCACACCAATTAATACATACAAACTTTAGTGACATACTTGATGCACAAAGCACAGTTAGCACAGTGAGCGGATAACTCAGAAAACATGCTGACAATGCCAGCACATAGACGAACAATATTTTGAGGCCCAATATGAGCCAGAGACAAGGTACTACACTAGTATGGAGTGTAGGGAAGTAAGGACCATAAAACTGCGTCACTAGGTGACAGTTTAAGTGCTGGAAAGTGCCTAAAACCCACTCTAAGTGCAGAATTCTGCATTTACCATCAAAATTCAGCATTTTAACATGCTAGTAATGTGCAAAAACATGGCAAAATGGTCATGTATGCTTTCCTAAGTGTCGGGAATTAAAAGTGACATAAAAAGTTACATAAAGGACACTATACGGAATAACTTAGCACTTTAACGGAACGGTATCTAACCGAACAACCAGACATTACCCGGAACACTAAAATATTGCAAGAAACAATGTTTTTATTTTTCTGAGCTAGTTATGGCCCCCGAACATCATAACACACACTACATAAATATCTAGTAACCAAATCCCTAACTATATGCTTGAAATCTAAACAAAACCTAACTTATTGGTTGGAACCTAGTCTACTACCCCCCCCCCCCCACCTATGACCGTCCAACATGGTGATCCCACCAAAGATTTTATTTGATTGTTTAATAGATCTTGATACCACTTTACTAAACATAATAACCATTGGAAACTTGTATAAGAGATTATAAGAAGTAACCTAAGGATCCTAACTTCACAATTTCACAAACTCACAAACAACACAACACTCCTTCCTCTCTTCTCCTTGGCTACGGCCATGATCAAACACACACACACTCACCATCATTCATCCATTCTCATACAAACCACACATATACAAGAGTGTTAGAAGCCGTATAAGGAAGCTAGGAGCTTTCGGAAGTTCAAGGACCTTCACTGTTTACTTTTATCCACTTGTTTTCTCCTCTTGATCCTCCCTAGCCTTGTGCTAGTGGTAAGAATCTTGATCTTGCTAGTATACTTCTATTTTAAGTGGTTAAAAGGAGAATCATAATGTTAATCTTGAAGAACATAAAGAACCACAAGAATAAAACATGAACATAAGTTTAAATCCTAAAGAAACTAAGTTGTTTATGTGTTGTTTAGCTTGTTGATTGTTATTTATTCATGTATATGATGTAGACCATCATATGATATTGTTAGATCATGATTAAAAACATGATCTAGCAAGACGAGAGAATAGAAATATTGTAGGATGATAGATCATCCACACATGAAGCATGAACTTGAATGAACAAGTGGTTTTTCTTGAAAAATAATGATCAAGTAAGTTGTTAATCGTATAGATCTAAAGATTCATGGGTGGTTTTCAAAGAAACCAAGTTAAAAATATAAGTTTCATATAATCTTGGTTCTTACATGAAAAATACTATTTTTTAGGGTTAAACAAGTGTAGAAACATATGTGTAACGAAAAGATTACATAAAGAAGCATTTTTAGAAAATGAGTTTGGAAGTTGTAAACACCCAACTTCTTTAAAGATGAAGTTTTTAAAGAAGTAAATACATTTCAAAGGGTAACTGAACCTACTAAGCACACTACCAAGTTACTACAAGTCCTTATGAAAGTTCAAGTTCATGTTGTTATGTAAATAGTATTGTTTTGGCACTTGGTAGGTGTTGGTTAAATTGTTGATTGATTGAATGATTTCCGAAAAGAAAATGATATGCTAATAAGCATGGACACCTCCATTTACAAAGGAAACTCTGGCGAAATTTTCTAAAAATTTCAACACTTAGAAAATATTTTTCTAAACAAGTGTTACAAGTATGTTTTATAACTGGTATTTCGAATATAAACTTCGCCATAATTTTTGTAACAAAAATACAAAGTATCGGAGGTTGATTTTGTAAATAAAAGTGGATAAATATATATTTAGAATTTATATTTTATACTAGAACACTTGTGTGAATATTTGTTTACTTTGTAGAGTAGTTATAAAATTTTAGGGTAAAATAACATGACTTACAATTTACCATGACATTTACAACTCCAAAATAATACCAAAAATCACAAGGAATAAATATTTAAGTTACACACATAATATTGTGAAACTGAACACAAAAACGTAACTTATGGAATATTCCGGGATATCCCATTACACTATATTTTTGGTAAATAATATTTTGGAAATGAAAGGAGTGAAAATATGATTTTCGTACAAATTACCAAGTATATCATATTTTCGACCAAGAGAAAATATATTATTTTTGGGGAGTTAAAGACATATTTTCCTATCCTAAGTATATTTAGAAAATATATGATTTTTGGGAAAAATATATATTTTCTTGGAATACATTATTTTTGACAAATAAATTATATATATTTTCTAAGTGAGACTTGAAAGTATATTGTTTTGGAAATATATATTGGGAATATATTGGTATATTTTTAATTGGAATAATACATCGGAATACGACGCCAATACATGGCTAAAGACACACATACAAAAATACGAATACACATGTGTGAGATACCCCCATCCTTGGGAAGGAAATACGAATGCAAATACATGAGAAGTATTACTACAAGAATATTGTTTAACAAATTATTCCAAAAATTCAAGTTAAAATATTTATTATTTTAACAACTAATAATTATAACTTGGAATAATATTGGGAACACAAGAAACGTAACTCAAAAACCTTCATACTAAGCAAAGGCACGGCCCGTTCGTCTAATAGACGTTAGTACACTTTAGGTAGTCGTGTTTGCTGAGGAGACTTGGGTTACACATACTGAAGACGCAATACTGTGAGTTCATGTCCCCCTTTTCTTTTAACTGTTTTCAGTTTTATACTTTGGGGGGGTGAAATACATGTTACATACTGATTACAAACGTTTTATACATGGTATGATTAGCTAAGGAATGTACTGCTAGATCACGTGAATGGGTAGGCTATTGTCTTAAGACCATTAATCCTTGTATGAGGACCGAGGGGCATGAATGATAGATCTATTGGGTGTTGCGAGCCCCACCCATGGGCCTGCGAGTTGGCTGCATGTGGTGACTATGTCGTTCCGCCGGAGGGGCCGGTACGAAATACGCATACAGGTTTGAGTGCTTCCTAGGCCATGTCACTTATTAATGTATTAGCTACACATTAATTAATCTCTTTTTCCTTAATTGCTACATACCAGGGACTTTCATACATACAGACATACTTTAAAGGTTTATGCATACTCACATACACATGAACTCGCTCAGCTTTTGTTGATTTTTTTCAAACTACATGTATTTTAGGAAATTAAGTATGGATCTGGTGGGCGTTGGAGTTTCAAGTCATGTTAAGCATAAAGATGTCATCCTTGGTCTTTGGGTTTGGTCAGTGTGTCTTACTCCTGGACGAGACACGTCTTCCAAACTTTGATTACAACTAATATCTTTTGACGAGTCCTTAGCGAACTTTTACACAATTCATATGGTTTGTAAAACTTAAATTTGAAGTCTACGTTTTAGACAGTGTTGTTATGTTTTAAACTCATTTTATGGATGACAAATCTTTGGTTTTCTTCATATAGTTGTTTGATATGGTTGAATGCAATGATAACAAGAAAGTCACACCATAATCACGCTTCCGCAAAAGTCAGGGTGTGACAAACCAGGCGTAGAATAATGTTGTAATGATGTTATACTCGATGAAAACTCTTGTGTACTTATTCTATTACTCGATGTAACGTTGACTCTCCCTCTTGCTTTCTCTCTTATTCTCACATTGAGTCTAAGGTCACAACACAGACTATAATACTAGTACTATATATCACTATATAATGTGTTTTACCCTCACTACGCGTCCTTGAAATAAGTTACGACAAGCGTGCAAGGAACAACTTAGTCACGGGTGCACACGGGATTATTTTGGTTAGTGCACGGAGATCGTAGTAAGTTCCAATGATGCCATAACGTTAAAATCATGGTTAAGCGTGGTGGATACGCTGCTGGTACTTCCTATATATAAGCGTCTTAACCATGTCGACTAAGTATGACACCTATTCACGGGACGGAGGCGTGTCGTAGAAGCATGGTGGATACGCCGCTAGTACTTCCTATATATAAGTGCTTCGCCATGCTAACCAATTTCTTGTGAAGAAGGTGTCGTGTAGAGTTGAACGTTATTAGACCTCTTATACTATTGAGACTATTTTCAACACGCTAAACTCATTCGTAAGGCGTAACATCTCATCGCATCTCAAACGCATCATCGCTAGACTTTTCGTAAGTCTACTCGCACGCAATCGCACATCGCTGGAATCTAACTCGCATTCGCTATCGCTCTACGCTTATCGCATGTGTTAACTCATCGCTTTTCCCATCGACACTTATCACTCATCGCAATCCGCTTATCATGTATCGTTGTTCGCTCATCGCTCACCGCTTATCGTGTATCGCTGTTCGCTTATCGCTCATCGTGTGTCGCTGTTCGCTGTTTGCTTATCGCTTAACGCGTATCGCTGTTCACTGTTCGCGTATTTCTATTCGCTCATCGCTTTTTGCACATCGCTTACCGCTTTTCGTTGTCCCTCGTCGCTTAGCGCAATTCGCTCGTCGCTTATCGTGTATTCGCTCGTCGCTTACCGTATTTCGCTCATCGCGTGTTGCTTACCGCTTATCGCTGACTAATTCACGCACACTCGCATCGCTAACTGGACTCGTAAAACAATCTCATCGCCCAGTTTACTCGCTCTCCTTTCCAAACTTGGTCCAACCACTATTTGCTTGGACCGAGGACATGAAATCTATCCGTACCATATCGACACACATGACATTGCTCCACGGGACAGAGGCAATATGTCTAAAACAGGGTGGATACGCCGCTGGTACTTCCTATATATAAGTGTTTTAGCCATATTGACAAACTTTCATGGAAAGATGCCATGTGGGGCTCGGCGCTAATTAATTTTTTTTTGAACCGTTTAAAACTTTTGTGAAAACAAAATTTTTTAGTATAAAATGGAAATTTTCTGAAACTTTTAATTAAAACCCTTTTTGACAAACCAAACACTCTTGTAACGTTGGTTTAACAATCGACTCAGGTTAACACCATGTCATAAGAAACTTTTCGTAAATCAAGTTTTCCATAAAATCTTTCGATAAATCTACAAAACCTTTTCGACAACGCTGGCATGAACATCGACTCAAGTTCAACGCCACACCGTACGAAAATTTTCCCAGAACCAAAACTTTTCTTTAAAATCTCATTGCCATCAAACTTTTCGAGAACTTAAACACTTTTTGAATCGCTAACTTGTGAAATACCATCCTTTAGTCAAACTAAACGCTTTACTCACCGCTATTCCCTTAGTCAAACGAATCGCCTAACTCATCGCTTTCCCTATGTTGCCAACACACTCCAGCTAGTTAATCCTCGATCGATCGCTCGTTCACTCTTCGCTCACTCTAACGCTTATTCGCCACTTATTCGTGTCAATGCTCGCTACTCGCTCTCGCATCAATTCTCGCAGCCCTCCTTGTGGATTAATTTCGGGACGAAATTTCCTAAAGCAGGGGAGACTGTAACAACCCGCACCTTCGTGCTTGTTACACTCGTTACACTCGTTACGCCTAGCCCCAAAGATTCGGGTCATAATGTAACTATATCGCTAACAACGCTATTTCGCTTATATCGCATACTTTCAACACGCTATATCGCACATCACAACCCATACACTAACGCTAACGATGACATCGCGTGAATAGTTAAGCTGCTCCCTTCGATTGTCGTGATGCAACGCAATCACGCTAACGACGACACCATGTGAGTACTTAAGTTGTTCCCATCGATCGTCGTAAAGCGTCGCCAACGCTAACGCAAACTCAATGCAATTATTTATGCTATGACCTGTTACATATATAATAATGGTAATAATAATAATAATAATGTTGTTGAAACTATCTAAACGCGCACTCGCAGGCACGCGCAACTCAATCTATCACACTTAACACGATGCTACTTTTATCGTTAAAACGCTTAATGTGTCCACAATGCTTAACGCAACAAAACACGTCGAACTAAGCGAAAGTTGAAAAATCAACCTGCGCAAGCCAACCGATCGAACGACCATTCGATCGAATAGACATCCGACCGGATGACCATCCGATTGGATGGCCATCCGATCGAACGGCCGTCCGACCCATTCACTCTACACCGCCCTTCTCACCTCTCCCACTATAAATACTCACCTGTCACATCAACTCTTCATTGATGTGATAGCCTTATCCGACTAGCACGCTTTCAAGCCTTTTTCTCTCGATTCCTCGTGATTCTTGTAAGTTTTCACTCTAAATCTTGTACTTCCATCATCAGCACACACTTTCTCATCATCTCCTCCATCAAATCTTACATTTTCACCATGAAATCACCTGATTTGAACCGTCCTAAGGTGACGTCATCACGGGTTCCTATGAACACTGTTGAATGACCTCATCTCATCAAAGTTAGTCCAGATCTAAAGGATTTCCACATCATTTCATACTGATTTCGACTAGATCTAAACATTTTTCACTGTTTTCGAACTTTTCTTCAACATTCTTTACTTTTTACTCAAAACCGTTAGAATCTGGACTCGTTCAGGCTCACTACCCATTCTCCAGTAAAGAACCGATCTGAGAACGGATTCCTACTAAAGAGACGACCGATTCACAGGTCGAACATGAAACTCTACCATGAACAGTTAAGTCTGATAGAATGGGGTGATTCTCGCCCGATCGGCTGAACTGAACTTAGAGTGGTTTCCGTTGTTTGACACATCATCACATCGTCTCGGTTAAACCGCAAAACTTTTTAACTTAACTGATTGTACAAAGTTTTCAAACCAAAGGTTGCTCGATCGAATAGCCATCCGATCGGATGACCATCCGATCGAATGACTATTCGACCAGGTGACTTATCAGTTCAACACTTGAAGTTTTGAAAAATTTCAAAGAATATCACACCTCCAATCGAATAGTCATCCGATCTGATGACCATCCGATCGAATGACTATCTGACCAGGAAACTTATTTCCTTGAAACTTTCCACACTTAAAACGGTTTGCTCGAAGCATCAATCGAATGGCCATCTGATCGAACGGCCATCCATCCGGATAACCATCCGATCGAATGACTTTATTTATACTATAACGAAAACTTCAAAAGTTCAAACATTTTACAATACACTTCCTCAATCGAATGACCAACCGACCGAATGGTCATCCGTCCGATTGGTCATCCGATCGAACCACCATCCGATCAATCAACTCACCTAACGCACTGTTACACGCTGTTCAACGCTTACGCTATCGTTCTGTGAGCAGGCTAATCTGCCACGCGCTCCCTTCAATCCAAGATTGTGTTTATTTACTAAACACGAACTGTGAGTATACTTGACTCCCTTTTAAACGCTTTAAACACACTTTAGGGTGTAACATACGTTCATATCTAAATGCACATATCAAAACGCAGTCTATACTCTAAACTATTATCACATGCGAATTACTAATGTACATATTTACACGTGATGCTTGATACATATGTGCTAGGACTTTTACTCGCGACGTCCCACCTTAGCTAGCATCGAGTGACTTAGCTGGTATTACTTGTTTTGTAGTATATATGTAGTGTATCTCGTTTATGTATATGGAAATTCGCAGCGCATTTTATCTACTATGCTATTATATCAAACCTGTATACTCGCCGGTACATTTTTGTACTGACATATTCTAACGTATGTTGCAGGTTAATCGCGGACTATCTCGAATCAAGCTAGGAAGTCTAGAAACTCACAATAAATCTAGGTTGTCGAATTTGTATTGTTTGAGAGAACATGAAATCTGTATAACTGTTTACTGACATATTGTTTATTAGTATGGGATAATGAAGGCTTTAAATATTGTCACTAAATAGTCATTATGGATTCTCTTGAGCAATCTGATTCGCCTAGTGTCGCGCCCTAATGATTCCGCCATTGGTTGGGGTGTGATAATTTCTAACGCAATTTGCCAATTGGATGAAAATGACAACAAAAATGAAATCTCAGGGACTCAGATACAAAATGTTTCATTTTTTGACTGAAGTGACAAAAGTGATCTAAAATGAGAGAGTATTTTGGCATTTTACTCATATATATACTTATTTATGATAAAAATAACGAAATAATATATATTATATTTTTTTGAAGAATAACTTTCATAGCCACCAAAAAGCAAGCCATCCCCAAGGCGGAGATAACAAGCCAAAAACCAAACAGTCAAAAACCGATTACATCAAATCAAAAATAGACCACCTATCCCAATCCACTATACCGTCTTTGAATCTATGTTTGTACCAAAGAAAAGCCAAAGTCTTGATGTCCGTCACCAACTCCACCACCTTCGAATCCTTATTGGAGAATATCTTGTCGTTTTTAGCTTTCCACAACACCCAACAAACGATAATAATAACCCCTTGAAGCACCATCTTCTTGGTACCCGTCGTCCCACACCAATCATGCAAAAGCACCAAGTCTTTGATATGAAAAGCATATATATCTGAAATACGACACCATCTAGAAAAATAATATATATTATATCTACAATGCTTGCAACAACTAGAACCAACACTATCTTGTAACAACTAAAACCAACACTATCTAATGAGAAAAAATGGGGAAAAGTGTTGATGATCTTTAACTATCTTAGAGAGATCTTGTAAATCTCTAATATCTTTAGAGATCGAAAAGCTAGGGAAGAAAAACTCTTGCCTCAAGACCAAGGATTAAACGTAAGATGGACTACGTAACAACCATCGTATATTCTTTGTTTATTATGCGAACACATCCCTTCACTCACGCTTGCTAGTTCCACTCTTTTGTTATACAACATTTTCTCCTTTACATTTCACAAATCAATAAGAAAATACTTAATGAAGAAGAAGTGGTTATAGTTTTAAGTTTTAACATGATCGTATTCACCCTCTACGTACGAAACTACAAAAGAGAAACAAATCATGTTTATTCTTTTCGTTTCTTAAAATACTTTTCTTTGTACTTTAGAATGTTCTATAAACTCTAACTTCTGAAATATTACAAAATAAAACAAAATATTTTTTCAAAGTTATTATTTGTAACAAAATATTTTTTCAAAGTTATTATTTGTTATATATGGTCAGGAAGTTTATTTGAATAGAAATGATAAGAAGTAATATTGACCATCTATGTAGTAATCAAAGGTTAAGATTAAATGAGTGAAATTGAACCAAAAAATGACGCACGTGGGTTTGTTTAGGGGTATTCTAGTCAATTCAAGACAATGATTTTTCTCTCCTCCAATTGCCCCCGTTATTTAAGCGTTGATAACTCTTTCATACGACATTATTTTTTTTATAAAAACGAGCGTTTTTTATCTTTAAAACGAGTATATTATTGCTATACTTTTGAAAAAAAAATCGAAAACGCAGATACCTAAAACGCAATAGACAAAAAACACAAAAATGTTTTTTTTTTTTTGCTAAAACGCAATGGACAAAAAAACGCAAAGAAATGTCTTGTTTCTAAAATGCAATGGACAGAAAACATATAGAAATGTCTTTTTTTTAAACGCAATGAACAGAAACACAAAGAAATGTCTTTTTTATAAAACGCAATGAACTAAAAACAAAAAAAAAAATGTTTTTTTCTAAAACGTAATAGACTAAAAACACAAAAAAAATATGTTTTTTTTTTTCTAAAATGAATAGACTAAAAACACAAAAAAAATGTTTTTTATTGTGTTATAAAACACAATGCAATAGAAACACAATGAAAAAGATGTGTTATAAAACACAAAATAGGAAAGCAATTAAAAAATAATCATTCGGGGACATTTTCATTAATTAACTTATTGCGTTTTTACAGAATAACACTTTGTTCAACTTAAGTAATCGATGGCTTCTTGTATGTTTATAAAGAGTTCACTACAAACAATAACTTTCAATTAACAACTTCAACACGAATGGCTTTGTATGTATGTGTGTATAAACACAAAATAATGTAAATAAAAAGCAAGGGCTCTTGAACGAATACAAAGGCTAAAGTTATTATTACGTCATTAGTCCAAGAAAACTTCAAAACTATAAAATGCAATTCACGGCGTCTTCAATCTATACCAGTTATTACTTGGCTTCCACAGCGGTAGCTGCAACTTCGACTTTCTAAGATCGAAACTCGGTTGTTCCAATGAAGTTAACTCATTGGGATCAGAGGTCGAAACCGAGCTTATATTCGAATCTGTAAGAATCTATAACAATTATTGCATAAAGGAGAACATTGAAGTGGAGGCTGCTGCTGGTGGTGGTATGGAGGTACGACAGCAAGTGGTGGTTGTGTCGCTTCCGATGGCAAAGGTGTGGGTGGTGGAGTGGTGGTGGTGGTGTGGAGTGGGATGAACTGATCTTGGTTTTCTTAAATCTAGGGTTATATGATTAATTTGTATTTGACTAAAATGTCCCTCTATATTTTTTATATTTATCATGTGTCACCCTATTATTGCTTCTTACACTTACCAAGCAAAACAAACTTTCTATTTGATCATCACACCTTTTATATATAATAGGTTCATTTTATATAATTATTACTACATATTATTAAATCATAATAATATTAAATGCACAATCATCATCATACACAAGTTTTAGCTAAGCTTAATTATTTAATTTAACGAGGGATAAAGAGATTTACTCTGTTGGGCCTAAATGCATGTGGAGTAAATTATTCGTGGGCTTCAAACTTTCAACAACAAAGGTGGCTCAAAAGAAAACCGACCCAGAAGCTATCATTTGAAATTTGAAGATTGTCCGTTTACACCTTATTGCTTATACTTTCTTACAAAGCATATCTGGACTGGAGCAATATAATTCATACAAAATAATAGTTACATATTGTGTGATTTTACCGTTTGTATATAAGTGTAACGTAATTTCCAAATTATATTTTGAAAAAAAAAAGAGTTGAATCTTACGGTTATAGACAATTAAATAACTCATGAAACTTATAACAAGTTCAATTTATAAAAATAAGTTATGTCATACTAGGGGTGTTCAAAAAATTCGTGGCTCGCTCCTCGCTCGAAACTCGCTCGAAAAAAGCTCGAAGAAAGCTCGGCTCGAAATTGGCTCGGTTGTAAACGAGTCAGCTCGGCTCGGCTCGGTTTGTAAACGAGTCGAGCTCAAGCTTGGCCTGTCTCGGCTCGTGAGCTCGTGAGCTGGCTCGATAAGGTTTACATCCTTCATTTTTTTTCGTCCTACATCGCTTAGAAAAAAAACTAAGGGAGTATCTCCCCTATAAAAGAAGGTAAAGACAATGTACTAAGTGAATTAACTATTTATACTTGCATATTTAGCCATATGGTTAAATTAAATGGCAATTATGACCCTAAGTCTATGAGGAAATTCATTTTAAGGGCTTTTTAAATAGTAAATTTTGCGGTTCTTTGTTAGTTCGAGCTAGATCAAGCCAAGTCGAGCTAGCTCGAATTCTAATCGAGTCGAGCTCAAGCCTCAAATATCAGCTCGATTTGAAATTCGAGCTCGAGCCGAGCTCGAGCTGGATCTAGCTCGACTCGACTCGACTCGACTCGTTTACAGCCCTATGTCATACTAACATACATATCATGGCCCATGGGTATACATTAATGTCTTCTTTAAAATATATAAACGCTAGATAATTTTAAGTTTTGACGTTGTAATCTTTGTAATTTTAAACATTTGAGGTTTTATCAAATATGTTAGTTCAAGCATTTAATGCAAGGGTTAGGATATAATAGTAAGTTTATTTGGTTAATAAGGCTAGGAAAATAATCTTGACCATTCATTTAGTTAATCAAGGGCTAAGATTAAATGAGGGAAATTGAAGGGAAGCAAAGAGGCGCGTGAGTTTGTTTAGGGGCATTCTAGTCAATCCAATGCAATAGTTTCTCTCTCCTCCAATTCCCCCAATTTTTTAAACGTTAATAACTCTTTCATACGACATTATTTTTTTATAAAAATTGCACAAAAAAAGAGCGTTTTTTATCTTTAAAACGAGTATACTATTGCTATATTTTCGAGAAAAAAAAATTAAAACCCAGTTGCGTAAAACGCAATGAAAAAAAAAACCTAAAAATGACATTTTTCTAAAACGCAATTCACCAAAAACACAAAGAAATATCTTATTTGTAAAACGGAATGGCCAGAAAACACAAAGAAATGTCTTATTTGTAAAACGCAATAGCCTAAAAACACAAAAGAAATTGTACTTTCTAAAACGCAATGGACTGAAAACACATAAAAATGTGTTTTACCTAAAACGCAATGCACCAAAAACACAAAGAAATGTCTTATTTCTGAAACGCAATGACCAGAAAACACTTAAAATGTCTGTTTTCTAAAACGCAATGGACTGAAAAAGCATAAAAATGTGTTTTACCTAAAACGCAATAACTAAAAACACTTCAAAAATGTGTTTTACCTAAAACACAATAACTAAAAACACTTCAAAAATGTGTTTATCTAAAACGCAATAGCCAAAAAACACATAAAAATGTCTTATTTCTAAAAAGCAATGGCCTAAAAACACAAAAGAAAGTGTATTTTCTAAAACGCAATGGACTGAAAATAAATAAAAATGTGTTTACCTAAAACGCAATGAACTAAAAACACTTCAAAAATGTGTTTTTTTCTAAAACGCAATGGCTAGAAAACACATAAAACTCTCTTATTTCTAAAACGCAATGGACACAAGCTGACCTGTCTGTGAATCTGTCTGAACCAGAGAGTAGCAAATCAAAAAACTGTCTACGAATTACTGTCTTCGAAATGAGGCAATTTCTAGAAAATAAAATTTTATGTGAATCTGTCTGAACCAGCTCAACCCCACCTAGGGGCTCTGCCCCTTTGACCCCGCTAGGGGCTGCCGCCCCTGGGACCCTGCTACCAGGGGAGCTGCCCCCGGACCCCCAGCCAAGATCGTAAAACGCAATGACTAAATCAAAAACCCAGATAATAAAAATGAAATTAAAGAATTTCTTACATGGATCGAAGTCGGTTTCTTCAACGATTGACGAAATTTGAATGATTGAGACACTTATCGGAGATCGAATCGAACGGATCAAGTGATTATCTTCAAAATCATCGGAAAAAGCGAGATTTTGTATGAAATTAAACTGGGTTTTCTTCAAAAAAAAAGATGAAGAACACGTTGATCGGGTGTTTGAATCATTGATTGGTGACGAAAATCGCACTATAATGTAGTAATTATTGAGATAGAAAGTGAAAAAATGATTGAAGATTGTGGGTTTTGAAAATGGTGGGTTTTGATGTTACTGGGAAGAAGAAGGAAGAAGAAAAAGGATAAAATTAACTAAAATACCATTTCTTTTTATTTTAAATTTTGCCACACGTCCTAATCCTATTGTTTCCTACACTTTCTAGCAAAAAAAACTTCATATTTGATTCTTACCCTTTGTGCAAAAGCTACAAAAGTCAAATAACTTTTTTTACAAGCAATACAATAATATTTCCAGGAGAAAAATGCCCGGATAGTCCCTGTGGTTTCGCCTTTTTTCACCTATAGTCCCCAACTTTCTAAAACTACCTCAATAGTCCCCAAGTTTTCATTTTTTGTTCCCAGATAGTCCCTGGGTCTAACTTCAGTTTGTTTCCTCTGTTAAGGAGTGTATGAAATGACAAAAATACCCTTTCCTTAAAAGGCCAAACCATAGGGACTATCCGGGCATCTTCTTCATATTTATTTATAAACCCCATATTATCCCTTTCTCTTCATCCCTCCTCTCTCTCTGGTACCACCACCACCGTCACCTCCACCTCCACCGCCGCCATCATCACTGACCACTACCACCATCATCACAACCACCCCTGCCACAACCACCACTTAACAGTACTTCTCTCTCTTCCTTCTCTACCATATTCACAACCACCCCTACCATATGCAGCCATGGCGGTTCGTTCCTCTTTCTTCTCCTTATTATTATTAACACATCTGAGCCTCTCTTAATTCTTCTTCTTTTTCATATTTTGGTTTTATTTTACAATTCTTGGATTTAGGGTTTTGACTTCTTATAAACATGTTTCCAGTTTACAAATTAACAATATGTAGTGCATAAGTTGAAAGTGAATGAGGCTCTGGCTAGAGAGATCTAGGTTTCATGGGAGAGAGTTGTCGATCTCTTGCCATCTGATCAACCGATTGGATATGAGCCCATGATTTCGTAGCCTTGTTTGTTTGATTAAACAATTCTCTTCTTTATGGGAATGGAGATGATGATGATGATGATTATGTTGATGCTGCTGCTACTGTTGTTGTTCCATATAGAGAGGCTATGGTGATGGGAATTATTTGGAGCAAAATCAAAATTTACAGATCTGATCCACCGTATCTTGGCTAGGCAACTCAGTCTGTATGTATTTGATACATGCAACTATGTTTGCAGCCATGGTGGATTTCGACAATAAATTCCGATTATAACCTTTATCCTTGGGGATAAGAACATCTATCTACCTAGAGGTGCACATTTCGTTTTTTTTCCCAAACCAGTTCAGGTTGGAATTGTTTTGGTTTGGTTTGGGTCAACAATTGTCAAAACTGGTATTTGGTGAAACCGATTTACAAGTGGAAAAGGATCGGTTTGGTTTGAAACTAGTTCTGGTTATTAATTGGTTTCAAGGGATAAGTTCTCGAACCGGTGGTCGATTTGAAACAGGGACCAGTTTCACCAAACCTGTTTCATAATCAGTTTTGGGTCGAGTCGGGTCAAAACTGGTTTTTTGTTCACGTCTACATTTAAACAGCCTTAAAATATAAGATGAGGTGTTACATTGTGTTATTCTCATGTTGTTCTGTGTTTACGAATCATAATCTGGCGCCCTTGCTAGTACAATGTTGTTATGAGGCGGTGACGATGAAATGATTTTTGAGCAAAAACCCGATCCGTATCTTGGCGGCGGTGGAGGAGGAGGTGACGGTGACGGTGGTGGTGGTACCAGAGAGAGAGCAGGGATGAAGAGAAAGGGATAATATGGGGTTTTATAAATAAATATGAAGAAGATGCCCGGATAGTCCCTATAGTTTGGCCTTTTAAGGAAAGGGTATTTTTGTCATTTCACACCCTCCTTAACAGAGAAAACAAACTGAAGTTAGACCCAGGGACTATCCGGGAACAAAAAATGAAAACTTGGGGACTATTCAGGTAGTTTTAGAAAGTTGGGGACTGTAGGTGAAAAAAGGTGAAACCACAGGGACTATCCGGGCATTTTTCTCTATTTCCAGTTTCATAAAAAATAATATTTTGTTAAATATTTTCCCATTATATAGATTTTCATGTATTTACTAATTACTCCATTCCGCTAATGGTGGTAAAAACTTAAAGCTAAGTTTGAATTGAGGACATTTCGATTACTTTTCTAATAAACGGAATTTTGTAAAGTAGGGTTATAATTTCTAAACCCTTTTTTGACGGATTTGGTTCTTGAAAACTGTTGCCAACATTTCAAGTATCTTTAAGTCTTTCGGGTACATAAGACTACATGGTATAGTGATGGACCATCCTTGGAGGATGATCCGCCACATAGGCGACACATCATAGTCCTCCCAAGGATGGATCATCCTCCAAAACTAGGGGGCATGGGAGGATGGTCCTAGTCATCATCCTCCACCACTTTTATATTTTTTTTATTTTTTTTAATCTTCAACTTTTTTTAAACATTTAACAAATAAAGTAACAAAATATTTTCATTAATATTAAAAAACATTACATAAACTTAAAAAAAAATTAAACTTAAAAAAAATAAACTAAAAAAAAACATAAACTTAAAAACCTAAAGTTAAAAAAAAACTTAAAAATATCCTAACATATTAAAATAAGCTACTAGTCGTCGTCTTCCATGTGGTGGGCGGGTTCGTTTTGAGCGTTGTTCCAAATATACTCCACCAAGTCCGCTTGTAGGTTGTGATGTGTGTACTCGTTACGTAGAGCGAAGGCGTTCAAATCTTGTTGTTCCTCACTAACTGGAACAGAATTTCCAGTAGACGCGTTTTCGTCGTAATCGCATATCGCTCTCCCTTCGTCTTCAATGATCATGTTATGAAGGATGATACAAGCGTACATAATGTGTCGTAACCTCCTTGGTGTTTGCGAACGTGCTGGAATAGAAATGATGTGCCATTTTTTTTTGTAGAACACCAAAAGCCCGTTCAATATCTTTTCTTGCGCCCTCTTGAAACTTTGCAAACTTTTTCCTTTTGTCGTCGGTCGGGTGCGGGACAGTTTTAACAATTGTCGAGTACGTTGGGTATATCCCATCGGCTAGGTAGTAACCTCGCATGTACTCCACCCCTGAAACCGTAAAGCTTGTGTCTGGACCTGTACCCGCCACTACATCATCAAAAATCTGTGACTGGTATATGATGTTGAGGTCGTTGAGTGACCCGGGTAGACCAAAAAAAGCATGCCATATCCAGAGATCCTGTGACGCAACAGCCTCTAGAATGATAGTCGGATGTCCCTGATCTCCCCTAGTATACTGACCTTGCCATGCAACCGGGCAGTTCTGCCACTGCCAGTGCATGCAATCAATGCTCCCGAGCATTCCTGGGAAACCATGTCTCTGTTCGTGTGCCTGATATAATTTTTGAACGTCGTTTGCGTTCGGTTTCCGCAGGTATCGCTTGCTATACAATTTGACAACCCATTGGCAAAACTTGTACAAACATCGACGTGCGGTTCTTTCAGACATCCTAATGTACTCGTCTAATGCATCTGGTGCGTAACCGTACGCAAGTTGACGAATGGCCGACGTACATTTTTGTAAATTACTGAAACCCCTTTGCCCTCTAGCATCGTTTCGCAATGTAAAAAACGGATCAGACTGGGCCATGTCGCCTGCAATACGTAAGAACAGTTGACGACTCATGCGGAAACGACGTCGAAAAATCTCGGCTGGGTACACGGGTTCGTCGGCAAAATAATCGGCTACTAGTTTATCGTGGCCGGCTATAAATTTAGAACAAAACATAAATGAAATTAATTAAAACATACATTTTAAAATCTACATAAAACATAAGGAAAAAAAATTAAAATACCTTCTTGGTCTCGGTTATATTTTGCTCGTCTGGTTAGCGGTCGGGACGACCCTTCAGCGGCCGCCATGAACACCTGAGCCGCGTTCATAATCATGTTGTGCATAATAACATCCTCTTCCGAAGATGATGAATACCACTCGGACGAAGACGATGAAGACATAGAAGAAATTGAAGAAATGGAAGAAACGGGTGAAGCCATGATAATTTTTTAGCGAGAGATGGGGTGGTAGCGGGTAAAAAATGGTACAAAATATGATGACTTTTTATAAAAAGGGAAGAGTGGTTTATAAAATGTGAGAGAGATGGGGTGGTAGTGGGTGAAAAGTTGTGAAAATTGGGGTTAAAGATGTGAGTATTTATAAAAATGGAAGTGAAATGGGTGTATTTTTAAATTATAGCCGTTGGGAATTTTTTTTTTTTTATTAATTTCAAACGGTCAAATGTTGGGGGGCCCACCATATTCGCATCGTCGCCAACGTCTAGATTCAGACGGAGAGGACGGGGACGGTAGGGGGCGGCACGGTGTTTGAACCGTCGCCGACCCGCGACGGGCCGGGGCCGACCCCCATACCGTGTAGCCTAAGTTTATTCAATAAAAAATTGTTGAAAAACCTTTTCATAGAAAATATTTCTCCAAACACTTTTTTATACTACCACATTAAATTAAATACTAGTATTAAGTCCATACATTGCAGCGTTTGTCGTAAAATTGTATCAAGTAGTACCAATGCTATACCACTGTCAGTGACCATCAACAACAGAAAAGCGCGTAAAAACAAAATAAATAAAAACAGGAAAAAATAACGCCGAACGAAAAGCAGACGTAAAATCTTTGAATCACGCACGCTCGTTCCAGAGAAATTAAACCGAAACTTAAAACATATACATTCACACATTTCTCGTAAATCGTGCCCTGATCTATCTAAACAAATACAAGACTCGATACAAGACGAAGTCGACAGACATATGCACCAACACATACTTTTCAATATTCTCAAGTTTTTCGTGCGTGTCCTAGATTGACTATTTCGCACGAAAGCACGAAATGGTGAAGCCATTTCGTACGAAATGGAGAAAGCCATTTCGTGTGAACCGTTTCGTGCGGAATGGTGTGCCTATATATACGTGCCTTGGTGATTTCATTTGTAACGTTTTCCATTCTGGTAGCGAAGCTCTGCCGAAGTGTCTCCAGCATTGTAAAACGATCTGATATCAATACAAAGACAGTTTAAAGTGAATCTAAGTGCAAACCAGCTGAAATAACACCGATACGTTTGTTTCCGCCTCTCGTATTGGACAAGATCTCTTCTGAACGACTCGTTTGGTCGTGCAAACGATCCTACAAGTGGTATCAGAGCTCAGGAGGAAGAGTTCTTACCATTTCAGCTGCAAATTCTGATTTTTATACCTTCTTTTCAAAATTAACAAAGATTTTACGGATAAAATGGCTTGATTTTCTACTATAACGTGCGAAACAGTGTTTTAACAAACCCTTGAGCTAATCATATCTTAAATCGGCTTAAAACTTGATCAATTTTTACAAAAACAGTCCGAAAGTGTGACATCATATCCATTTCGCACGAAATGGGATATCAGATCGTTTAAACTTGCCTTCATTTCGTACGAAATAAGCTTTCATTTCGCACCAAAAGGCATTTCGCTTGAAACAGCTTTCCATTTCGCACGAACTGGGTAAACAGGTTCATTCCGCGTGAAAGGTCCATTTCGTTTGAAAAGACCATTCCGCGTGAAAGGTCCATTTCGTTTGAAAAGATTTTTTGGCGTGAAAGGTTCATTTCGTTTGAGTAGGGTCCATTTCGCTTGAAGAGGTTCATTTCGCTTGAAAGGAGCAGTTCGTGTGAAACACCATCCATTTCGTTTAAAAGTCAGTGTTTCTGAAATTTTCAAAAACGAAACATGGAAAACGAGTTTTACAACGCCTTTGCTACTCTGATGACTATTACTCAGAATACGATGCTAGAAAATGAAACGGGCACAACGCAAAAACCGCCTAAGCTTATGAGTATTGAGGAGTATAATGGATGGGCTGAACGTTTTGAAAATTGGGTTCAAGCATATTACCTAGATGCATGGGAATTTACTGAATTTCGATATATTAGACCGGTTAAGGACAACGGACAGAAAGTTGACATTAGAGATCTAGATGTTGATGAGAAAAAGAAATACAAAAATGAAAAGTTGATGGTTAGTCTTTTGCAGCAAGCTATTAAAGAAGAAATCTTGATTTTACTTCAACACAACGGAAGTGCTCATTCGATATGGAAAGAATTAAAATCAAAGTTTGTTGGAAGTAAAGAAATGATCAAGAACAAAATGTCGCTTTTGAAGAAAGAGTTTGATTTATTCCGTGGACTAAAAACTGAAAACACTTAGCAGATTATAGAAAGATATTGCAATTTGATGAAGAATATGAAAAGATTGAACATTGATAAAGATAAAGAAGAATTGATTGAAAGTTGGCCGATGCGTTGCCACATGATGTTTGGGGCACGTATCTTATGATGTTGAAAAATAAACCTGAATTTGACAATCTAACGCTGAGCGATTTTATTGAACAACTCGAAGCTCAAGAGATGGAACAACGAAAGATAGCGAGAATGAAGAACTATGATGGTGAACAAGACATTGGTTTGTATTACAAAGGTGGTATTAGTGATAAGACCAACATTGCACCAAAGACTGAAACTGCTTTCAATGCAAAAAGCTCGTCTGAAAGTTCATCTCAGGGATCAAGTAGCAAAACTGGATTCTCTTCATATCCATCATTCGATCCAAATTTTTCAGCAACAAAAAGTGGCAAAGTTTTACAATGCAACACTGCACTAAATCTTGAGAATGATCAAAATTATTCTGAAGAAGTAGCCAAAAGTCACATGTCGTTGTTGGTGACTGTGTTAGAGTCGTATGAGAGTTTAGTTGCAGGAAGGATCGGAAATCCAATGTTGACAAAAGAGGATTACGATCAGATTGATGCTGAGGAAATAGAATTGATGGATATAAAGTGGTGTTTGGCAAGCGTGTTGAGAAGAGCTGAAAAGTTTAAACAAATTACGGGAAGAGATGATTTTCGTGATGCAAATGTTTCTACTTTAGGATTTGATAAATCTAAAGTTACTTGTTTTCATTGCAGGGAAAAAGGGCATTTCAAGCGAGAATGCACAAACCGCGAAGCAAGTGGAGCTCAAAATCCTTTTGAAAACAATGATTACTATCGGAAAGCAATTTATCATCAAGTTGCTCAACAACCGTATCAACAACAGAACCACAAACTGCACATGCTAAGAAGGCGATCGAAGAGTCATCAAAGAGAGCTTGTTATGGTATAATAGATCAAGATGATGAAAGATTACCAGAAGGTTTTAGCTGGGACAATTACTGTCCAGATAAAGATTTCTTAAAGGCTAAAGCTTTTGTTGCTAAAATTGTTAAAGATGATGATGATGATTATTGGGCAAATAGTAGGAAAGAGTATTTAAAATATCTAGCCGAGAGAGATGCTGAAAATGCTCAAAGGGCAAAGAAGAAGGAGGTTAAAAAACAAGATGATAGTGATGATGATTATGATGTAGAAAGAATGAAAGAGCTTTTAAAATTTCAAGCTGAGAGAGATGCAGAAAGAAGGAAAGGTAAGAATGATGAAGAAGAAGTTCGAGTGATAAAGGTTAAAGAAGTTCCAACTTTCGAGATTAAAAAAAAGCTATTGCAGAAAAGGTGTCTGAAAATTGTGAGACTATGAAAAAGCAAAACAATGAGTTGATTCATATCATGAACAGACTAAGAGAATTGTATGATGTCTTGAACAAAGCCATGAATCAATATAACGAGTCAAACAGTGAACAAGCTACAGCCATGAAGACACTCAATGGAGCATACATGATAAAGTAGGATATGGTCAATTATTACATTGGGATGTGTGCCGAGCTTGAACAGAAATTGGAAACTCAGAGAATCGAAACTGAGAGAGTAAACAAATTATTGAAAAGTTACTCATGTTCTTCTTATGTGATTGTCAGGATTTACCCCATAGCTGAAGGCATGAAGGTATTTGAAGAAGTCAAATCTGAAGAGAAGAAGTTCGAAACGAAAGAAGACAGTGAAGTGAAGAATTCTGGTAAGAAACAAAGTGTCAGTTACAACAAGTGTCCACCCCCGCTTGAAAATGGATATTCTCCACGAAATCCAAATTCAGAAAGAGTCAAAAAGGCAACCAACTTACAGTGGGAATCTGAACCTTCAGATAACTTGCCAGACAACACTGATGTCACTTTCACATCATCCGACACTGATCATGAGTCAGAGTTAATTAAGAAAGTGGTCGATCAGGTGTTGGAAAAAGATGAAATGGAGGAGTCAAAGTTAGAGTCAAAGTCTGAGTCCGACACTTCAAGTCCATCAGTCAAAAAGGGCAAACGGGTTTATAATAAAGAATTTCTATTATCACAAAATAATTTGAATGACGAAACATTCAAAGTAGTATATACTTTGAATGATTCTGACAAATTATATTCTGATGAAGAATTTCCAATAAGAGGTGTTAAAACTGAAATGATCAAAATGGTTTTCAAACTAACAGAAATTAATATTTCTGAAATAAAAGATGTAAATCTTACTGAAAAACCTAGATCTTACACCTCAAGAATTCAACAAAGATTAAACAAGAAAAAGGGTTACAGTTCTGGTTCAGGTTATCGAAAGAAACCAAACCATAACGGTAATTTCAAAAAGAAGGGATTGGGTTTTATTCCACCAGAAAATCATAAAAATGAAAAAGTTTATAAACCAAAACCTGTTTTTGTTTCAGGAACATCATCTGAAGAGGAAAAGGAGCATGTGTTCAGAAAGCAAACAAACAAAGAATTCCTTGCAAAGAAGCAAGAAGGAATGAAGAAGGAAATTGCTCAGAAAAAGAAAGAGACGAGAACTTGTTTTGAATGCAACACAGTTGGTCATATTGCCAGGAATTGTCCAAAGGCAATTCAAACAAAACAGGGAGTCTCTAAGAAACTGAAAGGAAAGATTGTTGAAAATGAGCCACCAACCAAACAATTTAAAGTTTTCAAAAATTCAAAGTTTGAGTTTGGTGAATGTTCAAAGAGTGTTTACAAAAGAAAAGCAAAGCTTAACAACAAAAAATGGGTTGTTAAGAAATTTGACGATAGTTCTAGCAATGATTCTGATTTGTCAAAATCAGAAGAGCTATTTTCTGGCAATGAATCTGACTCATCAAAGTCAGAGAGCCACAAGTTGAGATAAAAATTGAAAATTCAGTTCCGCCATTGGATGATGCAAATTTTCCACCATTGCGGGCTGAGAATTTAAAATCAAAAATTGGAAAAGTTGAAATTTCAAATCAATTATTTCATGAGAAAAAAGAATTTGATGTTGAAAAAGCTTTTAACCCCACAGTTCAAAATATTTTTGGAAAAATAATTGACGGAAAGGTCAAAGGGGGTAAAGGAATTTTATGAAAAGAAAACGAAGAAACCAGAAGAAGACGGGTCATCCCAGGTTAGTAACTGGGATAGAACCTATCATGACTAAAACTTTGGACTTGCCGGAGCTCCCAAGTTGGTAATTGTGGAGCAGGAATCGGCATCATTCTTGAAAATGTTTGTCTGAAAGATTTACAAGTGGTATTGGTTGATAAGTGAACCTACTAGTGGGTTTTCACCTACAAGTGGTTAATCAAGGTCATTAATTTGAACTTGATTTAACTGTCATAACAATTGGTTGAGAAAACAATGTGATGAGTTTATCCCCTATCCTACAAGTGGTAAAATCAACAAAACTTATTTTCCGGAAAAACCATTTTGATTAAAACAAACTTAAGTGTTTTGAAATTATAATGGAAAATAGTTTGTTGTAAGGGGGAGTTCTGATTGTTTAAGCCAAGTGGATGGCGAATTGAAGCAATTCACAACAGTTGTCATTTTTTTGTACAGTTTTGTTTTCAAATTTTCCTTGAAAATCAAAAATTGAAACATATTTTTGATTTTAGGGGGAGTAAAAATTTAGAAAATTTGAAAAATCCAAAAACATTGAAAAAATCAAAAATGAGTGTTGTGAAAAAGAGGAAATAATAGTACGTCAGTGGACTATCACAGCACGCTAAAGAATTGTAAAGTCAAAATGTGATAAACGATCTCACTGATGATATGCCAGTAGGTTTTTATACATTTAGTAGATTGTTTTCGAGATATAAACCTAAATACGAATAATTTGCTTATATCGTGGGGAACATCTCTCGGATATATGGGTAACCCCCGAAATCTTGTTTGAAGGGCATTCTATTTCTGACATACTAGGTCTTTGTGCGTGATGATATCTGGGGTATTATACCAGGACTTCTGATTTTGCGGGAGCAATAGCCTAGTCCTCGTATAATGCTTTGCACTGCTTTAATCATAAAGCCCTCCCTCAACATAAAAATGATGAAACATTGAAAAATGCTAATCATCTGCTGTTGAAGAAAAGATCCCCAAACGGGACACACCTAAAGTCGAGCCATCATCTCTTTATCTGAACGGAAGTTCTAACCTGAGCTCTCATAGTCTCGCATTTACCCATTTACAGATATCATTACTGTACATTCACCAGTAAGACTGACTATAGAAGTCTGGATACGGGAGTATATTCTGAGGTGGTACACTCGAATAAGTTTAAGTGCTTAAAACACTAATCTCGTATCTCGGAACAGTTGAACTTTGTGTGAAAATTTAAGTGGATCAGTATACTGACAATCTAAGTGAATCTTTTAGAACTTAAAATGTTTAAAGCTTAACGGTGTTGGTGATTTGTCTCAAAAACTGATATGATCCTCTTACACGAACTCACAAAAATATTGTATGTAAATATTTCTTTACTGCATTTTCATTAAAAAAACAAAAAAAAAAAAACAAAAACAAACAAAAAGATTTTCGGAGTGTTTTAGCATAGAATTTTGAAAAATACAAAAAGATTTTCGACAACTGATGTTGAAAAGCTGATTTTCAAAAATCCGAGAGCTAAACATGATGGACAATGGGTTTGGGAGAGTTGGTTTTGAAATGGAAAAGTGTTATAAATAAATCTACCCAAAAGTAAGTTGTTGATGATTCAACGATACCTGCAAGTGAATATAAATTTGTCAAATTGTTAAATTTGTGAAATTTATTTTGAGGTAGAGTTTGAGTAGGTTAAAGCCAAGATTACGATCTTAGAACCTGTGAGAGTTATAAGAGCCAGATTTCAGATCCAAAGCCTGTAGATTGTGAATTCCAGACTGCGATCCCAGCTTATCGAAAGGGGGAGTCTGAAGACAGCCAAGAGGGAGTCTGAAGATGCATAGAGCCAGCTTCTGATTCTGGATCAACATTCAAGGGGGAGTTTGAATGGTAAAGAGCCAGGTTCGAATCCTGTGATCCACGCAAGCTGCTGATGCTGAAGAACTTAAGGAATCAAGAGATCTGTTCAAGAGAAGATAAAGTGAGGTTGAGATTCTGGAAGAAAGAGAAAGAGATTGATTGAGGATGCGTACAATGGAGAATTCTTTGGAGAGAGCGAGAAGACTGATAAAGACTGAAGATGTGACAAACCGAAGACTCAACACCGAAGACTTCGTCAACATCCAAGGGGGAGTCTGTTGGTGCATATGTCTGTCGACTTCGTCTTGTATCGAGTCTTGTATTTGTTTAGATAGATCAGGGCACGATTTACGAGAAATGTGTGAATGTGACCATTTCGCACGAAATGGAGAAAGCCATTTCGTGTGAACCGTTTCGTGCGGAATGGTGTGCCTATATATACGTGCCTTGGTGATTTCATTTGTAACGTTTTCGATTCCGGTAGCGAAGCTCTGCCGAAGTGTCTCCAGCATTGTAAAACGACCTGATATCAATACAGAGACAATTTAAAGTGAATCTAAGTGCAAACTAACTGAAATAACACCGATACGTTTGTTTCCGCCTCTTGTATTGGACAAGATCTCTTCTGAACGACTCGTTTGGTCGTGCAAACGATCCTACAGTATGGTGGAACAAAATTGAAAATAAAAAGAGTTAGGGTTAAATTGCAAAAGATGAAAAACTTTGGGTTAGAGTAAAAAAACAAAGAGTCTAAATTGCAAAAGAAGAAAAGTTTTGGTTTAGAAATGAAAAAGCCCCTATACATGAGGTACAACACCTAAATTACAAAAAAAGTTAAAAATTTTATTTTTGCAAAACTTGAATAAACTATTATATATTATATATTGATATAGTAAACTCTAGTCTGCATCAAACAAGATATGGTTTCAATTTATTTATTATTCTTTGATTAGCTTAATATTTGTGAATTAATTCTTTTCTGTTATAAATATATAAATTATGGTTTTCAACTCCATATAAAGATTATCTTGATCACCAAGTTTCCCTCTATTATATATAGCATATTGTATCTCATTGTAAATCATCTCTCATATAATGAAATATTACAATTATATTTTCTCTCTATTATTCTTCTCTTATTTTTGTGCTATTAGGCTAGTTTTACAACACGTTATCAGCACGAGTTGCTTTGGAGTTTGATCACATTATCACTGTGTAAGTCTTATTGTCTAATCAACTTGTTTTTATTGTTGTATCGAGTCTCAAAATAAATTGATATAATGTTTGTTTTAATCAAACTATGGATTCGAAAAACAGATGCATGATTTTTGTTAAAAGTTTTCAGATGTTTTTTTTTTCTTATTCCATGCTCCCTAAATTATTTACTTTTATGTTAAAATAAATTATTTATGGTCACTGGAATTTATGGCTTAATTAGGGTTCATCTTAACATTAAAGAAAATCTTTGAAATACATTATGACACCGCTTCCTATATTGTACCTCTAGTTGATTCGCAATTCAGATTAATATTTTGGCGGCAATATTTGGCGGCTAAGGTTGGTGATTAGAAAAAGATGATAACTAAGCAAGGTTTAAAAGGAAAGAGTTATTTGTACTTAAAAAATAGTAAAATAGCCTTATTATTTAAAACAAATAATATATTTTGTAATACTAAACAGAAACTCTGTTTAGTATATGTAGCTAAAATATATAATTTTATAATAAGAGTAGAATGAGAAAATGGTTTGCTTGGAGTTGAAGAACAATTACAATTTGTTTATATTTTCTTGTATGATTATTTACATCTCTTATAAGATTTAACTATTAGTTTTTCACTTTTTCTTGTATACATATACACATTCGTTGAAATATGCTTTGATACACTCATTGTTTAGAGATTTACAGTATGTTGTTGGGTTATGATTTATTGCTGCCTAATTTTTATTTTAGAAAAAATAAAAGATTTAAAAGTAAAGTTGCATTATAATATCATGCTTAATTTATGGTTACTTGTTCATTATAGTAGTTACGTCCTTTTGATGCAAAATTACATCCTTTTGATGCAAAAGTAATAAGAGTTTGGCTTAACCAAAAGTTTAGATTTTTTTTGAACGGCAAATTTGGATCACTGACGAACCACTGGAGTATCATCGTGGCACCAACGGAACCACGCGATAATATCCATCTCCACTAGGCATGATGCCTATACACCAATTCAGGAGGAAACCCAATAAATATGGGAAAACCCCCTTGTGGGAATCGAACCCAGGACCTATTGATCCCAAAGCTTTATCCCACCCCCAAGATGCCAATAGGCTATAAAGCCATGTGCAAAAGTTTAGATATTATTTTCTTTTGTTTGATGTAAAGTTGAAACTTTAGGTCAACTATTGATATGAGATTTGATTTGTTTCAACATGATTTGTGTAAAAGTTTTAGTTAAAATTCAACTATGTATTTCCATATCCATGCATATATGTGTAATATATGATTCAAGATGTATGATTTTGTGTTGCCTTTCCTTACATATCGGTTTTGTCATTTATGGAACAACAAATTTTATTATAATGAAAGAGTTATTTAAAAATAATAAATGATTATATATGAGAACTTGAAAGAGATATTTGTTTAAGTTTCGAATTAAGTGACAGATATATGTATGTGATATATACTTGGGATTGATTGTATGTAAATTATATATATTTGGTTATTATTAATGAATAGAATATCTTATCTCATAAAGTATTAATATAACTTGTTTAATACAGTGACGTCTTATAATATCGTGAATTATTTTACTTTGTGTACACCTTCTATTATATATGTTATGTTTATCATATAGATAGTATTTAATGGAACAATTAAACCAAAGTTGTGGTTTACTATCAATCTCATGTAAGAGCATAGATACGCTTCGACATGACACACGAAGTGTCATACTCCTTGATGCTCATTCAAGTTATAAAAGTTGTAAGATGTTAGACCAATAAATCTTACATGACATGGACGTTGAAATACTTCTAAGTGATGTTATGTGAAAAGAAGTTTATTTATAAAGAGGACTTGATAAGAGTTTTCCATTTGTCATGCCTGAGATATGCTCCTAAAGTAGCAATATCATTAAAACCATGAAAGGCTTCAAATGATTTTATATCTGTATGACTGGCTGAGAAAATAATGAAAACCATTAAGCTTGTTTGGTTTTACTCCGATCCATGAAAGGAATATATATTGACCATTGTGATCATTGACATAAGTGAGAAAATTGTAATGATGGTCATACTAAAATAAGATCGACCATCAGAAATGAAAATTACGTAAATAATGAGATTGAACACCACATGTGGCAAATTAAGAGAGTGATTACAACATTATTCTTTGAAATTTAAAGTTATAATATATTCTCTCATATCTTACGTTTTGTATTACATATGTGCAAGTAATACATATACGATCATAGACCAAACGTTTATGTGTTATGGTCATTTAGTTAATTGGGATGACCGGCCAGCCTACACCGTGTCAATGATGTGAATTTTATTGAAGAACTGAAAGATTCTTCAAGTTGATAAATGGCATGCAATGTTTTCTCTTAAGGGAAGTTAATTATTGGTCGCCTAAAATAGGGTATGAGTCCCTAAATAAAGTTTGGAAATGATAAAAGGATATGTATCCTATCATTATACCATTTAGTGTTTTAAATCGATACATCGTCTAAATGATTATCATGTATGCAACTTGAAGTTTGCATGGTTTGTCTTATCTACGAAGATAGCAAGCATGTTATTTCACATTGGCATATTTGTTCTGGTGAATTTAATTCCCAAGTGATAAATGATTATTGTAATAAGTGTTGAACTTTCTATATATTTATACATGAATTGCTTTTGTTGAAGACGGTAACCAAATGTTTACAATTGATTGCAAAGCCAATAATCATGAGAGCAAAAGTTTATGTTTAAATTTGAGTTCATGTGATTATACATATGTGATAACATTAATTCACATCAAGCCAACATGTTGTAATAGTTTCTCCCCATTATAGTTGGTTTTTTTGTCAGGAACCAAAGATACCCCTTCTAAGATTTTGATTGTGTGATTGAAATTGATCCACCACTACGCACATAGATGGGACCTTAAAATGTGGTTGGAAATATATGATAATGAATAGAGCTTTTCACGATATATTTATATATGGCTCAATTAATTGATATCCATCTCAATGGATTAACATTCCCAACATCAGGGGGAGATAAAAAGCAGTTAGAACAGAAATGAGTTTGTATGAATTATCATTGATCCTCAAAACCAAAAGTATGAACCAGAAGTTCAAAGAATAATTCATTTACAAAGATTAGCGAATCTATTACCATACGCATTCATTGACCTTAAAAAAGTGACTATGTCACATATACCAACTGCTAATACTCCAATTAAGATTAGTGTCATAAAAGGACAATCACATGTTTGTAATGAGTCTATTTTACGTCTGAAGTGTGGTAGACCAGTCGATTCCAATAATAAAATTCCTCGAAAGTTCGAGCAACTAATTAAGATGGTCAATTCGAGGTTATATTAAAAAGGTCTCCTGAAAAGACATTAGACATGTGTGACACCTGTGCCTCTGCGACCATCAAACAAATACCAAATTAATGAAATATTGTGTTTCATACTTGGGATTTGTAAAAATATGTGTATCGTTTGCACATATCAATTCTTGTTCGATTTCAAGCTTTAAATCGCTTTCTGGAAGGTGACGCACACTGATGCGTAAATATAACCAGTATAATGCAACAAACACTCCGGAATAGTGACATAGGCTTAATACCTTAAATAACCTATACATAGCTTAGAAATAAGTTTTGGAGGGTTTGGTGTGGCGAAATCAAGAATTTTCGCTTACAGGGACTAATTTCGATAAACTGCGAAAGTATGCCGATTTGTACTGTAACGGACATTCCGGAACTTGATCATAAGTTAAACATACCCCAAATATCCTTCACATAGCTTATAAATAGGCTTTGAGGGGTTCGGTATGCTAAAATGAACTTATTTGATCAATAGAGACTAAAAGTGTCGAAAGTGCATAAGTTTGTATTTTCGCGCATATCTTACGTCCTGAATATATCCGGATATCCAAAAATTTATGTAATCATTAAAATATTTTATTTTAGTGATTGGCTTGATAAAATTCCATTCGTCTTTTAATTTGGATCGTTTTTGCGTTCGTTACGACTTCCGTCGTAATTAACCGAACAACACAACCGTACGACCAAACGAACCAACATCCGAGATGTTTTTGAGCATATTTTAAGTTCCCTATACTTTAACTTTATTTTAGAGCCTTGAAATGGGGTTAACGGGGCTTAAAAGTGCAAAAAAATCAAGTTTTACAAGTGCAGGGACCATTTTTGAAATTTCTAACCAGATTCAATGAACCTAGTCCAATTTTGAAGTGTTGACGGTTTTAACCTATGGTTTTGCAAAACCATGGGCTGGTATTTAATGGTTTTTATGATACTGTGGACTCATATTAGGGGCTCCCATGGTTTTAGAAAACCATGGGCACACATGTAAGGTCCAGATCAAAACTCAGTTTTCGATGAACGATCTTAACGGTTCTATGAAATCTATAAATACCCCACCCATTAATTGTTGTAACCCACACTTCTGATCTGATTTGGCTCTCTAAGTTGGAGTATTCACTTCATACCTGAGAGTAATCGGATCAAAACTTCTGTTCTTGGACCCGTTGTAAGTCCTCTTTCGTTCTTTTATGCGTTTTTAGCACGAAAGTCAAACTTTGTTCGACTTTCTGCATTGACCAGTTTATGATCAACACGAAGTTCGTTTGAACTTCATAACGTGAGCGTAATCATGATGGTTATAGTCCCTAGTGACTATACCTACTGATTACCACGTTGTTTAGGTATAGTGACGAGTCGTAGTTTCGGCCAAAATGCGTATTCTTGCGTATTTTGCAACCAAACTACTTTTAGGTATCAAGACCCTTTGTCTTGATACCAAACCTGTTTTCTAAATTCGTTAAACATGTTTTAACATGTTTAGCTCGTCACTTTAGGTTTTGTGCTTATGTAGGGTCGTAAGGTAAGCGATCTAAACAACCGCTTATACTTTTGAACCTGACCCGTTTGGTCGACCATTAGGATCTGACCAAGCATATTATGTGACCATAGTTGCATAGGGAATAACCTTCTGAGGTTATACCTTATGATCACTTCGTTTAAGTAGTTATATGATAGGTAGTTTATATGCCTTAGGTAAATGACCAAAATGCCCTTTTTACGCATAAATTCATTTTAAGCATATGTAACCTAAATTTTGACATCTAAACTGATTAGGTAACATTATTAGACATGTTAAGGCATATATTACTTGTCATAGGACTAGTTAGGCGGTCCGAACGCGTTTTACGCGAACGACGCGATAAAGTAGCGTAAGCTACCTAAACGGGTCGTAATGGGTCGTAAGCACTTAGGATAGGTTTCCTTTTAGAAAGTAGGCTTTGTTAAACCATATTACATGAGTTCCTATACTCATTTGGTTTACGAAACCTCATTCTATCTGATCTTCCGATTTAGGTCCGGTTTATTTACATAGTTACCTATATTAGGTGCCGTTTGATTCTGTGTGTGACAACTCGAACTTTAGACCTATCTTTGTGTAACGTTTATGAACATGTCATGACTATATGAACTTGACTTACTAAGCGAATGATTATTTGATATGTGTGTTTATTATGTGTGTATTAATTGAGCCCAACCCGAACCGCACAACACCGTCCGACCGCACAAGCCCAATTGGGCCGCACCTCTTGTACTCGGAACATGGACAACCCATTAAGGGGTTTCGGCCCACTTCTCCTTAGCGAGTAAAATACCCATCAACGGGGTTTTGTTCTCTCATTTGTCACTAAACGCAATCACACAAAGGAACCCTAAGATCTCTTTCTCTCTCTCGAAGTCTTGGAGCCGGCTGAAACTCCTTGTGCAGCCGAAACCCCACTAGTTCCAACCCCCTAATCAGGTTAGTATTTCACTATCATTGTTTGATGATATGATGTTGTGTGTGATATGATAATCTTGAATGATAACCTAGGGTTTTTGATAGCACGATGTAGTATGATGATAAACAAGGACTAATCCGATTAGGGTTCATGTTAGTAAAAATTAATGAGAATAGAATACATGGTTGTTGATGATGTTTAACGGTGATGTCTTTGTTGATCGTCCACATGATTATGTAATCGGAAATTTGTGTGATGATGTTAATCTGTTGTTATGATTTTGTTTCGGATTGATAACTTATTGGTGTTCACTGATCGACTCCATGTTTGCTAGAATCGGATGTGTTTATGTGTTTTGGATAAGTGTTCTTGATTTTGGATTATTGATATTCAAACGGATTCATGATGAAAAGGCCTGTTTGATCGACATTAGATTAATCATATGTTGGAAATTATGTTGATTGGTTGAGGTAAACTAGGAAACTAATGATAGATTGTAACCGAATGCATGATATCCGGGTGTTTAAACTGATCGCACAAGCAGCACGACACGGGACCGAGGTTGCGAGTCCGGATTTCGACTCGAGACCACAGCAGCACGAGCCGCAACCACGGTTGCGAGTCATGTTGCGACTCGTAACTGGACCAAGACAAGCCGAAACCACTGTTGCGACTCGTAATCTCCTGTAGCGACTCGTAATCCCCTGTTGCGACTCGAGATCGCCGGTTGCGACTCGAGACCAGTTGTGCACGTACACTGTTTTGGGCCTACACTGTCACGGGCCCAATCAATTGGGCCAAATAATTGGACTTATGCAATTGACTGTTTAATGTATTGGGCCATAAGTATGTTCGGTTGGACTGCTATATCGTTGGGCCGGGTACTATTGGGCTTATTCTAATCGTGCAAGTAAATGTGTTGTGATTGTTACTTGTATTGCTTAACTGTCAAACGTTGCCATGATTTACATGTGATAGTAACGTGTTAATTTATGTAATGCATACGTGTACTACCTTAGTCAAAACCTGACTTGAATAATAACCATGATAGGACGTGGTTGACCATTTACTAGCTTACCTGTACTCTTTGTGTATCTGCCGAGCAATCCAAGGTGAGTTCACACAGCCAAGGCATGGGATTCCCGGGTTGGGAATTGGGTTGGAAATGTTGATATTGAAAGAGTTACTCGTACTTACGCATTCACTAGACTATAGACCATCGTCCTCAGGATAGTCAGGACACGTTACGTAAAGCCTACGTAACCCAGTATTTGCCATTTGTCTCCCGGGTCGGGAGGACACGTTACGTAAAGCCTACGTAACCCAATACCTTCTACTGTCTTCCGGGTCGGAAGGACACGCTGCGTAAAGCCTACGTAGCCACCCACGCGTACCACTGTCCTCGGGGAAGGGCACGTCACGTAAAGCCTACGTGACCCAGTACGTATTCCTGTTCTCGGTTTAAGAAGAACACATGATTGCACTAGTCTAGTAAGTACCATAATGGGAAACCCCCATTATAAAGGATAAACGTGAGAATCCCTCACCAGTAGTATATACATGAATGGGAAGCCCCCACTAGATGAACTTACGCTTTACTGTTATGAACGTACTTTCTGTGAACTCGCTCAACTAGTTGTTGATTATTTGCTGCATGCCTTGCAGGACCTTAGGTACATTATGGAGCTTGCACAGGGAGGAGCAGGTCGTTGTGGGATTCGGATCATGAACGATATCTGAACTTATAACTGTTTTGAGATTACTTTACTATGCTTCCGCTACTTAAACAATGTTTGGTTTTGAAACATCAATCATGTCATGATGAATTACATTAATTACTTTTATTATTAAATGCTATGTTTGATATGATTGATGGCTTGATCCTGGTCATGACACGCCTCCAAGCGGTGGTACTCCGCGGGTGGATTTTGGGGGTGTGACAGATTGGTATCAGAGCCATTGGTTATAGAGAACTTGGTTTTAATATGGGAAAATGTTTTTATTAAAACCGGACTATAACCAGAACAGTGCTCTCAACGATCCACAACGACGCTTCGCTCCACGTGCAAGACTCGACATCCTAGGTAATAAGGTTTATGTTTATTGCCTGTTTGCTAGAACTGTTTAGAACTTTGCTCGCATCACGTTTAGATACACAAGATACTATTACATGAGAATACCCACGTGCTTACACTTTTCTGTCATCGCCCTACTCGCGAACCACTCTCACTTACGTTACTTTTACTATGAAGAATCATGTCTGGACGGATCAACATGACTCAAGCCTAGCTAGAGGCTCTCGTTCAAGCTCAAGTTGCTGCGGCACTTGCAGCTGCTCAAGCAGGTAGTATATCCTGTAGCCATAACTTACGCTAGGATCTTTAGATCCTACACTCCTAAACTAGCCCATGTATTTAAACTTTGCCCTATTCTTACACAATAGGTCAACCAGCGCAGCAAGTGTGCACATTTAAGAACTTCATGGACTGTCGTCCAAGTACCTTCAGCGGCACAGAGGGGCAGTGGGACTCCTCCACTGGTTCGAAAAGCTAGAATCAGTATTTGAAATGTGCGAGTGCCCTGAGGCTCGCAAGGTCAAGTATGCAACTGGCACCTTGGAAGGAATCGCGCTAACCTGGTGGAACGCGCAGGTGCAAATTCTGGGGTTGGCAGCTGCTAACGCCACACCCTGGAACGATTTTAAGGAACTTATCAAGAGGGAGTATTGTACGCGTGAAGATATTCACAAGTTGGAAGACGAGCTGTATAATCTGAAAATGGTTGGGTCAGAGATTGAAGCGTATACTAAGCGGTTGAATGAGCTGGCCGTACTGTGCCCAACTATGGTAGACCCTCCATACAAGCGCATTGAGATGTATCTCAAGGGATTGGCGCCAGAAATCCAGAGCCATGTCACATCGGCTAATCTCGACAACATCCAGGATATTCAGCGTCTCGCTCATCGCATCACCGACCAGGCAGTGGATCAGAATAAACTGCCTAAGCGTGTCAACGCTACTGCTACAGTTACTTCTTCAGCTACTCCTGCTACTACTAGCGACAGCAAAAGAAAATGGGATGGAGATTCCAGTAAAGGTTCAGCAACTGTTCAGTCTCAAGCTCAGCAACAGAAGACTGATCACTACCAGAGTCCTGGTCAGCAATCCTCTGGTAGTCATAGACGGGGAAGATATCAGGGTTTTCACCCCAAGTGTCACAACTGCAACAGGCATCACAGCGGCCAGTGCAACAAGGGTCGTTGTCAAAGATGCCTCAAGATGGGGCACGAGGCTAAAGACTGTAGGAGCCCTCGTCCTGCAAATCAGAACCAGCAACCACAACAACCAGCTCCACAGAACCAGCAGCAGCAGCCACAGCGTGGAAACCGGGGATGTTTCCAGTGTGGGGCTGAAGGTCACTTCAAGCGTGATTGCCCTCAATTGAACCAGAATCGCAACAACAATAACCAGGGCAACGGGAACAACAACGGTGGGAACAACAACACCAATGGCAACGACGCTAGGGGACGCGCTTTTGTGCTAGGTCGAGGCGACGCAGTGAACGATCCCAACGTTGTTATGGGTAAGTTTCTCCTCGACAATATTTATGTTACTGTCTTATTTGATTCGGGTGCGGATACAAGCTATATGTCTGTGAAAATGTGTCAACTGCTAAAACGTGCACCAACACTTTTACCCACCAAACATGTAGTAGAGTTAGCTAACGGTAAAAGTCTAGAAGCCACGCACGTAGTTCAAGGTTGTGATCTTATCTTAGCTGGTCAAGCTTTCTCGATCGACCTTATTCCCATAGTCTTGGGAAGCTTCGACATCGTCATAGGGATGGATTGGCTATCCCAACACCAGGCAGAAATCTTATGCAGCGAGAAGATAATTCGTATTCCTCGTTCTGGTCAAGAACCTCTCGAAGTACAAGGCGACAAGAGTGGTGCGGTGGTTGGCATCATCTCTTTCTTGAAGGCTCAGAAATGCTTACGAAAGGGGCACACTGCCATTCTGGCACTCGTTACAGACGCATCAGCAAAGGAAAAGAAATTGGAAGATATTCCAATTGTACGCGACTACCCTCAGGTGTTTCCTGAAGACTTACCTGGATTACCGCCTCATCGTCAGGTCGAATTTCAGATCGAGCTCGCTCCTGGAGCAGTACCCATAGCTCGCGCACCATATCGATTAGCTCCATCAGAATTAGAAGAACTGTCAAAACAGCTGCAAGAGCTCTTGGAAAAGGGCTTCATTCGTCCAAGCTCTTCGCCTTGGGGAGCTCCGGTGTTATTCGTAAGAAAGAAAGACGGTACGTTCAGAATGTGCATCGACTACCGTGAACTCAACAAGGTGACGGTGAAGAACCGTTATCCTCTTCCGCGCATCGATGACTTATTCGACCAATTGCAAGGGTCGAGTTACTATTCCAAGATAGACTTGAGGTCAGGGTATCATCAGCTGAGAGTCCGGGATGAGGACGTCTCCAAGACAGCCTTCAGAACTCGTTACGGTCACTACGAGTTCCTTGTCATGCCGTTTGGGTTAACAAACGCGCCTGCTGTATTTATGGATCTTATGAACAGGGTGTGCAAACCCTATCTTGACAAGTTCGTCATAGTATTCATCGACGACATTCTGATCTATTCCAGGAGTCAGGAGGAGCACGAGCAGCACCTACGCCTTATTTTGGAACTTCTTCGAAAGGAACAACTGTACGCTAAGTTTTCGAAATGCGACTTCTGGCTTCGTGAAGTCCACTTCTTAGGCCATGTGGTAAACAGGGATGGGATCCATGTTGATCCATCCAAAGTAGATTCGATCAGAAACTGGCCTGCACCGCGTACACTGACAGAAATACGCCAATTCTTGGGTTTGGCAGGTTATTATCGGCGGTTCATCAAAGACTTCTCAAAGATTGCTCAGCCGCTTACATTACTGACACAGAAGGGTGTCGTTTATCGCTGGGGAGAGCCCCAGGAGACTGCTTTTCAGTACCTAAAGGATAGACTTTGCAGCGCACCTATTCTTTCATTACCAGAGGGCACAGATGACTTCGTAGTATATTGTGACGCATCAATACAGGGTCTGGGTTGCGTATTGATGCAGCGAGATAAAGTTATTGCCTACGCCTCTCGTCAGCTAAAGATTCATGAACGGAACTACACGACGCACGATTTAGAGCTGGGAGCTGTTGTTTTCGCGCTTAAGATATGGCGACACTACCTGTACGGTACCAAGTGCACGATTTACACCGATCACAGGAGTCTCGAGCATATTTGCAAGCAAAAGGAATTGAATATGCGTCAACGACGATGGGTCGAGTTGCTTAATGATTACGAATGCGCTATCAAGTACCATCCAGGCAAAGCCAACGTTGTGGCTGATGCCCTCAGTCGGAAAGACACTTTACCTCGGCGCGTGCGAGCGCTACAGCTTACAATTCAGTCTAGCCTTCCTACACAGATACGAAATGCTCAGATAGAAGCATTGAAGCCCGAAAACGTCAAGGCTGAAGCCTTACGCGGCTCACGACAGCAAATGGAACAGAAGGCAGACGGCGCCTACTATGTAACGGGGCGTATTTGGGTCCCACTTTATGGCGGTCTACGCGAACTTGTGATGGACGAAGCACACAAGTCTCGCTACTCGGTACATCCAGGGTCGGACAAAATGTACCACGACATCAGCACTACTTATTGGTGGCCTAGTATGAAGGCCCACATTGCTACGTACATTGGAAAATGCTTGACCTGTGCGAGAGTCAAGGTTGAATATCAGAAACCAGCAGGTCTACTTCAGCAGCCTAAGATACCGCAATGGAAATGGGAAGAAATTTCCATGGATTTTGTTACAGGCCTACCTAGATCCCAGCGTGGGAATGATACCATATGGGTGATCGTGGATCGACTCACCAAGTCTGCACACTTCTTAGCTATAAAGGTAACGGATAAGTTCTCCACTCTCGCAGACATATACTTAAAAGAAGTTGTTTCGAGGCACGGGGTGCCCACTTCCATCATTTCGGATCGGGATGCACGATTAACGTCAGAACTTTGTTTCGAGGCACGGAGAATCCCTCTTGTTCGAGTACGTTGGAACTCCAAACGTGGCCCAGAGTACACCTGGGAACGCGTAGACAGGATGACAGAAAAGTACCCCCAGTTATTCGGAACTAATGCAACCACTACTGAGGCTGAAGCTACTACTTCGGAATTTCGGGACGAAATTCCAGATCAACGGGGGGAGGATGTGACACCCCAGGAAAATCAGTGAACGTTACGACTTACCTAGCTCCCTCAGTGAGTGCATACCAAATTTCAGGACGAAATTTCCAATTAGTTGGGGATAATGTGACAACTCGAACTTTAGACCTATCTTTGTGTAACGTTTATGAACATGTCATGACTATATGAACTTGACTTACTAAGCGAATGATTATTTGATATGTGTGTTTATTATGTGTGTATTAATTGAGCCCAACCCGAACCGCACAACACCGTCCGACCGCACAAGCCCAATTGGGCCGCACCTCTTGTACTCGGAACATGGACAACCCATTAAGGGGTTTCGGCCCACTTCTCCTTAGCGAGTAAAACACCCATCAACGGGGTTTTGTTCTCTCATTTGTCACTAAACGCAATCACACAAAGTAACCCTAAGATCTCTTTCTCTCTCTCGAAGTCTTGGAACCGGCTGAAACTCCTTGTGCACCCGAAACCCCACTAGTTCCAACCCCCTAATCCGGTTAGTATTTCACTATCATTGTTTGATGATATGATGTTGTGTGTGATATGATAATCTTGAATGATAACCTAGGGTTTTTGATAGCACGATGTAGTATGATGATAAACAAGGACTAATCCGATTAGGGTTCATGTTAGTAAAAATTAATGAGAATAGAATACATGGTTGTTGATGATGTTTAACGGTGATGTCTTTGTTGATCGGCCACATGATTATGTAATCGGAAATTTGTGTGATGATGTTAATCTGTTGTTATGATTTTGTTTCGGATTGATAACTTATTGGTGTTCACTGATCGACTCCATGTTTGCTAGAATCGGATGTGTTTATGTGTTTTGGATAAGTGTTCTTGATTTTGGATTATTGATATTCAAACGGATTCATGATGAAAAGGCCTGTTTGATTGACATTAGATTAATCATATGTTGGAAATTATGTTGATTGGTTGAGGTAAACTAGGAAACTAATGATAGATTGTAACCGAATGCATGATATCCGGGTGTTTAAACTGATCGCACAAGCAGCACGACACGGGACCGAGGTTGCGAGTCCGGATTTCGACTCGAGACCACAGCAGCACGAGCCGCAACCACGGTTGCGAGTCATGTTGCGACTCGTAACTGGACCAAGACAAGCCGAAACCACTGTTGCGACTCGTAATCTCCTGTTGCGACTCGTAATCCCCTGTTGCGACTCGAGATCGCCGGTTGCGACTCGAGACCAGTTGTGCACGTACACTGTTTTGGGCCTACACTGTCACGGGCCCAATCAATTGGGCCAAATAATTGGACTTATGCAATTGACTGTTTAATGTATTGGGCCATAAGTATGTTCGGTTGGACTGCTATATCGTTGGGCCGGGTACTATTGGGCTTATTCTAATCGTGCAAGTAAATGTGTTGTGATTGTTACTTGTATTGCTTAACTGTCAAACGTTGCCATGATTTACATGTGATAGTAACGTGTTAATTTATGTAATGCATACGTGTACTACCTTAGTCAAAACCTGACTTGAATAATAACCATGATAGGACGTGGTTGACCATTTACTAGCTTACCTGTACTCTTTGTGTATCTGCCGAGCAATCCAAGGTGAGTTCACACAGCCAAGGCATGGGATTCCCGGGTTGGGAATTGGGTTGGAAATGTTGATATTGAAAGAGTTACTCGTACTTACGCATTCACTAGACTATAGACCATCGTCCTCAGGATAGTCAGGACACGTTACGTAAAGCCTACGTAACCCAGTATTTGCCATTTGTCTCCCGGGTCAGGAGGACACGTTACGTAAAGCCTACGTAACCCAATACCTTCTACTGTCTTCCGGGTCGGAAGGACACGCTGCGTAAAGCCTACGTAGCCACCCACGCATACCACTGTCCTCGGGGAAGGGCACGTCACGTAAAGCCTACGTGACCCAGTACGTATTCCTGTTCTCGGTTTAAGAAGAACACATGATTGCACTAGTCTAGTAAGTACCATAATGGGAAACCCCCATTATAAAGGATAAACGTGAGAATCCCTCACCAGTAGTATATACATGAATGGGAAGCCCCCACTAGATGAACTTACGCTTTACTGTTATGAACGTACTTTCTGTGAACTCGCTCAACTAGTTGTTGATTATTTGCTGCATGCCTTGCAGGACCTTAGGTACATTATGGAGCTTGCACAGGGAGGAGCAGGTCGTTGTGGGATTCGGATCATGAACGATATCTGAACTTATAACTGTTTTGAGATTACTTTACTATGCTTCCGCTACTTAAACAATGTTTGGTTTTGAAACATCAATCATGTCATGATGAATTACATTAATTACTTTTATTATTAAATGCTATGTTTGATATGATTGATGGCTTGATCCTGGTCATGACACGCCTCCAAGCGGTGGTACTCCGCGGGTGGATTTTGGGGGTGTGACACTGTGATCCCTCTAGCTTTGCTTGGTTGTTGTTCAAGACTTCTAAGCACCCTCAAGTGAGTACATAGTCCCCGCTTTTACTGTTTTTCAAACGTTTTGGGGTGAAACACATGTGCCTACTTGTTACTTTCGTGTTTTCCATGTTTTCATATCATATACTTGCTATGTTCATTGGTACACTATTAGTACATGATTTCATTGTGTTTTGCTATGTATGTTCTCTCAGCATGCTAGCCCATTGTTTTACATTTTGAACTGTTTGAACCATTTGTAACCTTTGATTTATGAGAACCATTTGTAACCACTCGATGTATGTGAACCATTTGTAACCATTCGATGTATGGGAACCATTTGAAATCATGGGATGTATGAGAACCATTTGTAATCGTTGGATGTATGTGAACCATTTGTAATCATTTGATTGATGTGAACCATTTGTAACCATTTGATATATGTGAACCATTTGTAACTGTCTGAACCGTTGGGTTAGGGAAGTGATTAGGTAACGGGCGGGTGTAATGTGTTAAAAGCATGGTGGATACGCCGCTGGTACTTCCCATATATAAGTGCTTTTAACGCATTATATATCGTTGTGTTATCTAGATCACTTGGGTAAACGATTTTGAAACAATGTCACACAAGGATGTTTTCTGGATATTATAAACCATACGAGTTTTACTAACTAGTTTTCTACAATATGTTTTACAATTTGATTTCATAAAACAAATGTTTTGGAGTTAAGAATCATGGCTATGAGATTTTATAAATTATAACCAACTTGATTTGAGTTGGTATGTCGCAATACTATACTTTTCAAAACAAGGTTTTTAATTAAGTATCGCAACATGTAAAACGAGCCATGAATCTGACATTCATATAAAACCTATGTACTCGCCGGCATTTTTATGCTGACGTATTTTCACATGTGTTTCAGGTACCATAGTTGATGATGTTTGATGATGATACTTGTGTACGCTCACATAGGAATGGACGAGGCCTTAGTGACTTAATAACAATGAAAGTTTATTTGTCCCTGTTTTGTTTCTAATTCTAATGTAATGTAATACATTTAATTCAATAAAACGAAACTGTTTAATCCATGGTTGTGAAACAATGATTCTGTTACAACACTCCCCGACGTTTCCGCCACGTTTTGTTGTTTTACGTGGTCGGGGTGTGACAACATGAACCACAAGTACCTGAAAATAAAGAGATCTCAATAAATTGTATCATGTCTAAGATATCTATAGAATCGAAATAAAATCGACGTCGTTATTATTTTGTATATAAAATAGCACTTGAAATAATGAGGATAAAAATCTTAGATCTACCTATGAATGAATACAAAGAAATGATTAGCCAAAATGGAAAGACACAAAATATGGCAGATTTGAATTCTCTAATGGAATGGAAATTTTTCGGACCAACAATTTATGCAACTGAGGTTGTAAAATATATTGGATACATGCAGGTCTTTTATGCAAATTATGAATTAAAAATCAAATCAAGTGATACCAGACAAAATTGGTGGCATAAGAATTTTCGCAAAGACCTATTGATGATTAGGAGACGTATCCTCTAGTGGTGGATGTATTAACTTTTATGTATATTTCAGTAAATTTTTAGCTTTATATGTATACGTATTTAATTTAATAGTATCAATATTTTATGCATATTTCAGTAAATTTTATCTTTCTATGTATATGTATTTAATTTAATACTATCAATATGCATATTAACATATTCTAAAATGTAACTGTTAATAAAAACTATCAACGTTTGTTTCTTCATAATCAAATTAAATTAGTATAACTACAGTTAAAAAAAATAAGCCACAAACCTAACATGCAACTCTCCCATCAAAGAAGGTAGCACATGCAACTTTTCACGATGTTGCAACAATCTATACTTTCTATAAAAGGAGAAAACTCAATGACATAAGTAAAGCTTCATTGGCATTTAACAATGTCGGAACAATGCAACTCTCCCATCAAAGAAGGTAGCACATGCAACTTTTCACGATGTTGCAACAATGACATTGCAACATAGATGTTGAAATGTTGATGTGTGATGGGAAGCTTCATTGGAACACGATGTTGGAACAATGATATTGGAACGATAATGTGTAAACAGAATCAACAAATGTTCGAACAAAGAACTGTAATCGGAGATTAACCGTCTCAATCATGAGAGCTATGCATTTGAGAGAGAGAGAGAGAGAGAGATATATATGCTCGCGGATATGAGTGAGAGAGATGAGTTGAAATTTGAATGTGGAGTCAGATTCATATATGTTATTTATATGGTTCGAATATATGGTTTGAATTTTGAATTTTGAATCTGGAGCCAGAATTTTGAATTTTGAATCTGGCCAAAGGTTTGCTTTTCATATGAAGAGCAAAGGTTTGAATTATGAATGAAGGGCAGAGGTTTAAATTTTGAATGAAGTGTAGAGGTTTGACTTTTAAATGAAGGGCATAGGTTTGAATTTAAAATGTATTTTAAATTAAGCTTTATGATGCAATAATGACATAAGAAAGACGTTGGACAACCTCTATGGCTGCCACCTCAGCTTTTCTTATGTCACTGCGTTTCTCCTTTTATAGAAAGTATAGATTTGTATTCATATTTATTTGACTTAAGTTTGACATTATATGATATAAAGGTTATTTGATTACGTATATAACTATATAAATCTTAGGGTATACATTTTTCATCCTTTATGTTTGTAACGGGTTGCAATTGATGACCTTTAACTTTAATAATTACAGTCACAGTCCTTTATTTGCAATACTCATTACACCTTAGGTCCTTTGACCCTAACCTGGTTAAATTTTTTAGTTAAATATGGCATGTGCCTTGCACATGAGGGTAGATTAGTAATGTTACTAATATATTTAAATTAAACAAATAAACAAAACACATCTCCTTGTTTCAGATCTCTCTCTCCCCTCTCTATCTCTCCCCAACCAATCCCCACCCCTAGGTTAAGCCTCTTCTTATTCCCCATTTTAGAAACAAATCTGTGGTTGTTTCCGATTGTTTAAACCCTAAAACTCCACACGTGTTTCACATTTTGTGTCACACCCCAACCGATGGCGGAAACATCGGAGTGAGACGAAATAGATTGCAAGAGACTTTATGACACTATTTGTGACAAGTATTTAAATAATAAATTTCCATTTCATTTCTGAAGAGTCAATTACAAAGATTTGAAATAAATACAACATGAGTAACAAAATACAATACAATAAGAATATAAATTTAAAGTGTGTATCTAAGCATCCTACTAGATTCCATGCATCGCCAACATCATCGCTAAACCTGCAACATGTTTTAAAAGTGTAGTTCAATACAAAAAGTATTGGCGAGCATACAAGTTTGGTGCATAGTATATAAGTATAAAAATGATAAGGAACAATCCACATGGCAAACCAAGTTATCAAGATTAACGTATTAAACTGGCATGCAATTAACAAGTCAACCCTCTGTTTACGCAAGTATGAATGAATAAACCTAACATGACCTCTCGTTCACGGGTGTTGCGTTACTCCTATAGCGCTATACATGTTTAGTGGATGCTTGTACGAAGCTAATGACAAGTTCATCACATAAGAATCACCCAGAAAACACGAATCAAGCATAACAAATAGTAAGCATGTATTGGATCGTTTGTTTATTTATTTGCATAAGAATATGTATAATAAATGTGTTTTATATAAAACATGTTACACCCAAAAGTGTGAAAACGGTAAAATGGGTCAAGTATACTTACAAAATTTGCATATGCTTTCCGATTATCCAATTTGTTGACGAGCAATGAGATTAGGAGATCAAATGTTTAAGGGTTAAACTTCAAGGTACGTTCAGAGTCGAGATTTGGAATTTAAAACATACGAATATAACATATGAAAGTAATCATCCTTTAACACATAATACTTGTTTGACACTATGAAACCCCAAGGGTTAGAATGTTTTCATGGGTAGAACACCCATTAGAATCATAACAAGTTTTAGGTCTTAGATGATGCAATCTAGTACTTTGAGGAATGAACACAAATTCATCATCAAAGGTTCGAATATTTGGATAGTTTATATAAGTATTATATATGTTATGTAATATATCAATAAGTCCATTAGTTCAAGCATGAGGTAGGAGGATGAATCCTCCATTTAGGAACCTCTTAAGTGTCATAGAATTCATGTAGGAGGTAGGAAGAAAAGTCTTCCATTTAGGCACCTCTAAGTGTTCACCACTACACTTGATGTTATGAACATACAAGGAGGGTCAAGAATTTACAAGTAATACAAGAATATGAACAACTAATCTATGAGAAATCATCAAGCTATGTGTGGATTGTTAAGTAGGATAACCCAAGTTAATCCTAAATCACACAAACAGCAAGTCTTGAACTTGAACATCACTTGTGGGTTAAACCCTTGAACAAAACAGAAAGTTTGTGAGGTTTATACCTCTGATTTTGAATGTCTCAACCTTGTTTTTAAGCCTAACTAACCATGGAAACGTAGCTAAGGTCAATACAAAGAAGTAGCAAAAAGAATCGAGTGAATCGGATAAGAATTGAGTGAGTTATGCTCACTTTAGTGGAGTAGTATCAATCTGCTTGAACTTCAGAAGTCAGCTACGGTTTGGAGTGTTTGAGAGTGAAGGGAGAGTGTTTAGAAAGTGAAAAATGCTTGGAGGAGGCTTGGGTTATATAGGGGATGGATTAGGGTTTCATTGGGTTGGGCTTTGGAAGTGTTTAGTGGGCTAAATAACTCAAAACAAAGAATTTAAGTGGGCTGATGCAAGGCTGTTAACAGCCCTATAATTTTTGTTTTATTTTATTTTTTTTAACATTAGAAGGTACATATTTGATGTTTAATAAGGTGTTACATGGTGTCTAGTATGTATTTAACTTGTAATAGGGTCCAAAATGCATAAATGACATGTTTTAATTTAGCAAAAAGTGTGATAACATAGGTGTGTATAACACATGAAATGTAACAAGTATGTATGGTTTATAGTTTGGTATGATCAAGTGGAAAAAAACATACAACTTAATCTTATAATCGAATAACCAAGTGTTTGAATGTATGAAGATTTAGGGATTACGAATACACGATCATTGTTTACGAGTTAAGCTTATGTTTATGCGAATTACGAATCATGTGTCAAACAAACGTATGTATCAATGTATTAAAAATGTATAAACGATGTATATTTCATATAAAAAATTTCTTTCATTACGATCAAGTCTCGGATTTACAATAGCTTGAAAAGAAATATGATTACAAAGGAATCGGGTTTCCAAAAATAGAATTACAAGATGAACTTTCTAAAGACAGAAAGCTGCGAAAAGCGAGGCGTTACAGTCTCCCCTCCTTTAGGAAATTTCGTCCCGAAATTTATTTAAGAGGAAGACTTGAAAGAGTCTTAGCAAAAAGGGTGATTAAAATTGAGACTCGAAAATTTTGAAACGTAAAAAGTACGAAATTTTGAGGAATGACAAGATGGGTTTGCAAAGGAGTTCGTTTTGTCCAAAATAATTTGAGGTACCAAACATAATTAAAAACGTGTAGGTGCGTATATAGGTAAAGCGAGTTTAAGCAAGTTTGAATAACTTAAATTAGAGATGTATTAAAAATGTGTCATATTAAGAAGGAAGATTTTGTACGAAACGGTTTGTATTTTGATGGAAAGTGGGGTAGATTACATAGGAAGTTTTTAAGGATAGTATAAAATCACACATTCGTAAAAATTGTTTATTGAGAGGGATGAAAAGGTTTGGTACTTTTAAAATAAAGTGATAACGGTCTACTAAGTATGTTAGTACAAGAATAGGAAGATAGTTTTAAGGTAAGGAGATAAGTTAGGATTCGAACGTTTAAACAGACTTGATTGTAAATGGGGTTCGAATAAGGACAAGGATAATGGAGAAAATGGGAGATATGAAAAGTGGGCGATTGATCTAATGGGCGAATTACGAGTATCAGAATAGTATAAGTATCGGATAGACGAAGGTGAGGTGTTAAGAATGAGGTCTCGTCGAGGATAATCGGATATAATGAGTTTGTGAGTTGTCTAAAATTTGTATTAGGTCCAAAGGTCTGCAAAACACTGAACTTCTCATAGCACGTTTTACGAAAGTTTGGTAACATGGTGAAAACACTTATGTATAGGAAGTACCAGTGGCGTATCCATCATGTTTTGACCATATTACGTCTGTTTCGTATCCGGTGTCATGTTACGTTCCTTGTCTTACCATATACAGCAGTACACTTTATGGTTCTCATGCGCTTATCACTATAACCCCGTGTGCACCCGCGATTATACCGATCGTTGCATGATCTGCATAGCTTGTACTAGTTGCATATGAATTAAGGTATTTGAAAATATGAATGAGTACGTATAAGAATGTAGTGTATAAGCAAGTCCATGCTTAAGTATGTATGGGACCCACGTAAGCGAATCCCTCGGATTCCACTCGCGCACGGGTACGAATGTATGAATCATGAGTATGAATGAAAGTATGAGAATAATATAAGTTTAAGTATGAATATTCACGTAAGTATGAGTATAGACATAAAACGTACGAGTAGTATGAGTATAAGTGTAAGCATAAAACGTATGAGTATAAGTATAAGCATAAAACGTATGAGTATAAGTGTAGGTACGAATAATAAAAATTACGTATATAGTGTATGTTGAAGCATAACAAATTTGGACATATAAAACGCTCGAGAAATTTGAATATAAGCGATTTCGTCGCGAGGTATCGATTAAATTGTGTATAATGAATTACATGTGTTGTTGTTTAAGCGAAATGTTGAGTTTATTGAATCAAAATAGATCGAGTTTGATTTGGAAGGTAGAATATAGTTTGTAAATGCAAGGCGATATAAAGTATTCATTGGGTATGCATAATGTGTTTTGTAATGAATGGAAATGCTACTTTTGTTTTAAAAAGTTTACGTATGTTGAAGATTGTCGGTCCTCATGAAGTCTCCTAGCCCACATGTTTTGAAATTTGAAAGACGAATTAAGCGGTGTAGAAAAAGGTTTTCGGAGATAATAGGTTTGTTTCATTTGCATCAAAGCAAGACATTTTGAATTTTGGAGGTTCTTATGAAAACGTTGATCCTTAGAAAAGAAATTTAGCAAAATGGACTTAGTGATTATTGAAAAAAAAGTTTTAACAAATGATTCGTTGATGTTGAAAAGAGTCTTTGGTAAAACAGTCATATAATATCTATAAGATCTTATAAGTATACAAGAAAGTTGGTTTAAATTTCGATTGAGAATGAAAGTCTTTAGTATGGTGGTATAACGTGGGTGTGTGTTTTAGTGATTAAGTCGAATATGAAGTTCATGGGCAAGAGATTCATTGGACCGATTAAATTGATAGGTAGCATTTCGTAAGGTTTTGAAATTCGGGTAATAAAATGTTTTAAGACATGATTAAGAATCTCGTGTATATGAGTTGAGTGAAAATAGATTGTAGGAAAAGAAGTACGTTTGATAAAACAATATATTTTGAAATCGGTATAAGTAGGTATTTTGAATAATGATAAACGATTTAGGTATAAAACATGATCGGGTTTGCATAATAAGATATTTTGAAGGAAAATCTTTGGTAACGATCACCTAGGTAAGGGAATCACCCCTAACTCGTTGGTGAGGTCGTTTTAAGAAAGAGTGAGTGGAGTCAATCATCAAGGTAAGGAATTCACTCCTATTTTGATGATATGTCTCCATTTGTTGTTATAAGAAATATAAATAAAATTTTATGATATCATGCATATATATAAATGTATGAAATGATTTAATATGTTGTGTGTGTGAAAAGAGAATATCGGAAATTAGTCTGAATTTGAAAGATTGCATCGTATAAGATAAATAATAGAAACACATGTTTGATTAAAATTTGGATGGTTCCAAACGGAACTTTGACTAACCAAAGTGGTCGAAAAGTCTTTTGAATTTGAGGAGCATGCTTTGGCCTAATAGGTAAAATACTGTCGCCGACAAGTCGGTTAACGATATTTAACCTTCCGGTTACTACATGTCCCAAATCAATGGAAATTTCGAGACTTGGCGGGATTTATGAAAATCAAGGAGTGGAACTAGTCGATAAGGTGCGGGTTTCACCCCTAACTTGGCGATTTCATATCCTAAGCCTGGTTGGTACTCGTCGGGTCAAAATTTAATTTCAACACTTTGACGAGGGTCCACTAGAATTTGAAATTCGAATTTCTCCATCAAGGTGAGGATTTCACTCCTATATTGATGGTGAATTTCATGTAAAAAGGAAAAGTAGATGGATTGAGAGTTGTTCACCAAATTGTGGGTTTCACGCCTATTTTGGTGAAGTCGTCTCGTTTGCGTATTACGAGTGGTTTCAATTTTTGTATAAACGTGTAAAAGACGTATGTTCAAAATAATAATAACAAGTATAAGCACATAAAGCATTTCAAGAAAATAACACGTAAAAGACATTTCAAGAATAGCACATAAAGATGTTTCAATAAAATAGCATGTGAAGCAAGTATGGTCTAATTTGGTGCTTAACTATAGACTAGGTCAAAAGCGTGGCAATTTTTTTCCTAATTCCTTATAGTTATGGCTCTGATACCAATCTGCCACACCCCAACCGATGGTGGAAATATCAGAGTGAGACGAAATAGATTGCAAGAGACTTCATAACACTATTTGTGACAAGTATTTAAATAATAAATTTCCATTTCATTCTGAAGAGTCAATTACAAAGATTTGAAATAAATACAACATGAGTAACGAAATACAATACAATAAGAATACAAATTTAAAGTGTGTATCTAAGCATCCTACTAGACTCCATGCATCACCAACATCATCGCTAAACCTGCAACATGTTTTAAAAGTGTAGTTCAATACAAAAAGTATTGGCGAGCATACAAGTTTGGTGCGTATTATATAAGTATAAAAATGATAAGGAACAATCCACATGGCAAACCAAGTTATCAAGATTAACGTATTAATCTGGCATCGATTTACAAGTCAACCCTCTGTTTACGCAACTATGAATGAATAAACCTAACATGACCTCTCGTTCACGGGTGTTGCGTTACTCCTATAGTGCTATACATGTTAAGTGGAGGCTTGTACGAACCTAATGACAAGTTCATCACATAAGAATCACCCAGAAAACACGAATCAAGCATAACAAATAGTAAGCATGTATTGGATCGTTTGTTTATGTATTTGCATAAGAATATGTATAATAAGTGTGTTTTATATAAAATATGTTACACCTAAAAGTGTGAAAACGGTAAAATGGGTCAAGTATACTCACAAAATTTTCATATGCTTTCCGATTATCCAATTTGTTGACGAGCAATGAGATCAGGAGATCAAATGTATAAGGGTTAAAGTTCAAGGTATGTTTAGAGTCGAGATTCGGAATTTAAAACATAAGAATATAACATATGAAAGTAATCATCTTTTAACACATAATACTTGTTTGACACTATGAAACCCCAAGGGTTAGAATGTTTTCATGGGTAGAACACCCATTAGAATCATAACAAGTTTTAGGTCTTAGATGATACAATCTAGTACTTTGACGAATGAACACAAATTCATCATCAAAGGTTCAAATATTTGGATAGTTTATATAAGTATTATATATGTTATGTAATATATGAATAAGTCCATTAGTTCAAGCATGAGGTAGGAGGATGAATCCTCCATTTAGGAACCTCTTAAGTGTCATAGAATTCATGTAGGAGGTAGAAAGAAAAGTCTTCCATTTAGGCACCTCTAAGTGTTCACCACTACACTTGATGTTATGAACATACAAGGAGGGTCAAGAACTTACAAGTAATACAAGAATATGAACAACTAATCTATGAGAAATCATCAAGCAATGTGTGGATGATTAAGTAGGATAACCCAAGTTAATCCTAAATCACACAAACATCAAGTCTTGAACTTGAACATCACTTGTGGGTTCAACCCTTGAACAAAACAAAAAGTTTGTGAGGTTTATACCTCTAATTTTGAATGTCTCAACCTTGTTTTTAAGCCTAACTAATCATAGATGTGGTTATAAGCATAAGGACATAGGTTTGAGATGAGTTTCCTCGAGTTTATCAAAGATTGAAACATGAACAGAAAAATCAGTCAACTTTGGATCCCTTTTGGCGACGTTCCAGGCTCTGATTTTCCAGGGAAACCCCATGGAAATGTAGCTAAGGTCAATACAAAGAAGTAGCAAAAAGAATCGAGTGAATCAGATAAGAATTGAGTGAGTTATGCTCACTTTAGTGGAGTAGTATCAATCTGCTCGAACTTCAGAAGTCAGCTACGGTTTGGAGTGTTTGAGAGTGAATGGAGAGTGTTTAGAAAGTGAAAAATGCTTGGAGGAGGCTTGGGTTATATAGGGGATGTATTAGGGTTTCATTGGGTTGGGCTTTGGAAGTGTTTAGTGGGCTGAATAACTTAAAACAAAGAATTTAAGTGGGTTGATGCAAGGCTGTTAACAGCCCCATAATTTTTGTTTTATTTTATTTTTTTGACACTAGAAGGTACATATTTGATGTTTAATAAAGTGTTACATGGTGTCTAGTATGTATGTAACTTGTAACAAGGTCCAAAATGCATAAATGACATGTTTTAATTTAGCAAAAAGTGTGATAATATAGGTGTGTATAACACATGAAATGTAACAAGTATGTATGGTTTATAGTTTGGTATGATCAAGTGAAAAATAAATATACAACTTAATCTTATAATCGAATAACCAAGTGTTTGAATGTATGAAGATTTAGGGATTACGAATACACGATCATTGTTTACGAGTTAAGCTTATGTTTATGCGAATTACGAATCATGTGTCAAACAAACGTATGTATCAATGTATAAATAATGTATAAACGATGTATATTTCATATAAAAGATTCCTTTCATTATGATCAAGTCTCGGATTTACAATAGCTTTAAACGAAATACGATTACAAAGGAAACGGGTTTCCGAAAATAGAATCACAAGATGAACTTTCTAAAGACAGAAAGCTGCGAATAGCGAGGCGTTACATTTTGATCCCCTACACCACCGTCCACCGGAGATACAGTAGGCCTACTCACCTCCTTCTCCGGTGACGGTTTCCGGTGAGTCTCCGATCTCAGATTAACCGCCGTTTCAGAATTCCTGTCATCCAAAATATCAAAATTATGTCAAAATTTGCAGAAAAATTGAGGAAAATTCTTGTTTCTACTAAAATTTTCAACTGTTATTGTAATTTAAAATAGATCATCATGTGATCTACATAAACTATCAGAAAATTAGGTCAAAATAAACATCAAAACTAAGACCAGATTATAAAAATTTGGGAAAAAATAGTGTTTCTGCTGAAATTTACAAACAAATCATCATCTGAACTCCAGAAAATTATCATAAAATTAAGTCAAAATTGAATAAATTTCAAAATCCAGATCAGAACTGAAATTTACAAACAAATCATCATCCGAACTCCAGAAATCTCCGGCGAATCCTCCGGCGGCCGGACACAGCATACCACAGATCTGCAGCATCGTCCGGATCTCTCATCCTCACACACTTATGCCTCTTCTTATTCCCCCATTTTATAAACAAATCCGTTGTTGTTTCCGGTTGTTTAAACCCTACAACTCCACTCTTCTCTAATCTATCCATATATTCTCAAGATACAAGCCCTAGGCTAACTGGTTCATCATTGTGAGAGCTTCATTATGACAGTTGAACTTATTGATGGAGAGATATCAGAAAAGAGGGGAAACTGGTTCACCTCTTGGGTTTGGGTAAGTTGTTTAATCATATCTTAGTCTGGCCACCACCGAAGTGGTATGTAGCGAGAGAGAGAGAGAGAGAGAGTACAGGGGAGAGAGAAAGAGAGAGAGAGAGAGAGAGAGAGAGAGAGAGGGAGAGAGAGTAGCAGGGGAGATGATGATGATTGTTTAGGCTTATAATTATTATTTAAGGTTTTAAATTTTGACATTCTTTTCTTATGTATTAAATGACTTTTTTGCCCTCACATAGGTTGCACATGACCTCACTTAACTAAAAGTTTTAACCAGGTTAGGGTCAAAGGACCTAAGGTGTAATGAGTTTGCAAATAAAGGACTACGACTGTAATTATTAAAGTTAAAGGTCATCCATTGTAACCCGTTACAAACATAAAGGATGAGAAGTGTAATTTACCCTAAATATTATTAAGGGGGAAGGTTGTATATAACCATATAAATATCATTATGACCTCCCATCATTCTATTTTGAAAAAAAATTCCATATGTAATATATATGTTTTTAAGGGTTTTGAGCAAAAAAATTCAAAAAAATGTCGACCAGTTTGTTTTTAACAAAATAAACAATTTTTTCGTAACATATGTTACAGTTGCGTTGCACAAAACTTGTTTTTTTTTTTTTTTAAATATCCTCTCGGCGCTTTTCTTTCTCAAAGCTCTTGAAAACATGTATTATATTACATGTGTTTTATTTCGGCATGTGAGAGTTTTCAATGTTTTCTCAATAACTATGAAACTATGATTATGTACTTAATTATACAAGCTATTCTAACAAAATTAGAAAGAATATTTATTTTATTTATATATAAGTTATTCTAACAAAATTAGAAAGAATATGTATTTTATTTATAAAAGCATATCTATCTACTATAATAAAAGAAACCAAGTTTAGGACACATGTCATTCAATGAAGGTATCCCTAAATCTATACTTATCTTATATTAACTAAATAAATAAATAATAAATTAATATTAAATCTTATCATACTTTAATAAAATATTATCTTCAAATCTAAATTGTTAATTTAATATATTTTTAAAACAAATACCTCTCTTTCCTACTAGTCTTATATTAACTATATAAATAATAAATTAATATTAAATGTTGTCCTAATTTATTAAAAATATAATTTGATATACAAATTATATTTATTCAACAAGTCTAAAATGCGAGGTTTTGAAAAATATAATTTTTTTTATTATTTACTATATAAAGTTACATTTATATAACCTGTGTAATACACGGAGTTTTTAAAGATATAACTTTTTATCATTTGCTATGTAAAATAAGATTTATTTGCTATGTAAAATAAATGTAATGTTTTTATCATTTGGTAGATTTTTCGACCCAACTATACACGGGTTTTTTTAAAGATACGCCATTTTTAGTATTTAATATACAAAATTACATTTATTTAATATGTGTAATACACGTGGTTTTTAAAGATATAACTCTTTTTTAGATCTATTCAACACGTGTAAAATACGGGGTCTTTAAGGATGTAATTTTTTTATTATTTGGTAGATTTATTCAACCCGATTATACACGGCTTTTTTTAAAGATAAGACATTTTTAATATTTAGTATATAAAATTACATTTATTTAATCTATGTAATACACATGTTTTTTAAAGATATAATTTTTTTTTATTATTTGATATATAAAATTACATTTATTTAACCCGTACAATATACGGGATTCATAAAAATATAACTTTTTATTATTTAATATCTAAAATTACATTTATTCAACCCGTGTAATACACGGGGTTCTAACCTATTAATTACGTAAACAAAACTTATAGGCAACCTAGTAGGTGGCCCTTTGATGAGAAGACGATGGGGGCAAGTATATGGCCGTTTTTTATTGTTTGGCAGATAAGAAGGCCACCTCATGATTATATGAAGTTTCAAAAGTCAAATAAATCTATATACATACATACATGTAGGATCCGGTTTAAATTATACCATCTCCAATGGGATGATGTAGGAATTTTGCAAGAAAAGGAGATGAGTGGAAGTAAAGAGAGTAGAGGAAATTCTTGGGGACGTGCTAGTTAAATGTTAAGAAAACTTTGAGCTGTAAGATAAAATGTTAGAAAAACACCTCTAAAATGATGTGAATTCATTTTTTACGAGTTTTGTTATTTTTTTTTCACAATGTCACAAAACATTTGTAATTTGTTTTACAAAACAATGACGTCACCCATAAATCTTTTTACAGTGATGTAAATTTTCGCAGACGATATTCTTTTTTCTAAAATAGTTGATTTTTTAAACTTTTGAGAATTTTTCTTAAAAACTTTTGTAAGGCCTAATTTTTACAGTTCTCACAACTCAAAGTGGTTCTTATTATACATTTTCTCATATATATGTGTATGTGTGTGTGCAGGGGCAGAACCAATGTAGAATGAGCCGTAGCACGGGCTACGGCTCAACCCCGTATTCGTATTTGCAGTGTAACTTTTTTCGGTTTTATACATAGCATACCCAAAAACATATACGAGGATACCCTTAAGAGAAAATTATGAAACTTGATATTATTCATTAAGCCCAAAACTTTTTTAGTAACAACGCCCAAATAATTAGTTTACGACAATTAAGCCCAAATTGTAATAACTAATAAAGCCCATATGATAGAATAAGTGATCTTACGCGTCTTATGGTTGAAATGGGAACACATAGTTCTTGTCCTTTGGTTTATCGGGTAGTGAAGCTATCTTTGATTTTACTGGTTACAATCGCAACCGTTGAAAGATGTTTTTTGAAATTGAAGTTTATCAAGACGGATTTACGCAATTGAATGAGCCCGTAATTTTTTAACAATGTCATGTTTGTGCGGTCGAAAATGATTTTTTTCATAAAGTAAAAGACGACGATGTGATGGATACGATTGCAAGCTATGAAAAAAAGAAGAGGACAAATCTATTAGGTATTTGTTTACTTTATTTATTTATTTATTTACTGTCTATTTTTTTTAATATTGTATGATTGCATGGTAAATTTCTTTTGGATACCCTTAAATAGTGGGATAGTTTCGCCATTGTATGTGTGTTTATGCATATGTATATATGACATGTTCGTTTTAGAACCAGCATTATGCTAAGCAGCACATAAGAACGTGTAAATAACGTTTCAATAAAAATAGTAAAATTGGAGACATTTTAATTATCTCCACACTATTTGTATCATTTTATTTCTTCTTGCCTTGAATTTTTTAATAAGAAGGATAATTGCGTGCATTGTCTTAGATTCCTGTAAAAATTAAATTTTTCGTAAGAAGTATGAGAAGGTATAGAAATTAACATGTAGACATAATGTTTTGTACTTAGGCATGACGTTTTAGATTGTTTTGGCAAGAAAAACACTAAACATAACACCAGGGCCGGCCCTGAGGGTGGGCGGGGAGGACCACCGGCCAGGGTCCGTAATTCCGAGGGGCACGTTAAGTATTCTTCAGAGGGACATGAAATTATACAATTACAATATCTAAAAAAAACTAATGAATTTTTCACCCTTGCATTGTTTAAAATGGAAAGACATGACCAGAAAATCCTTTTTCCGGCGAGAAACTATGATGCGGTAGCTGTCGGCCGTGTTATCTATTCTTCTGAGTGTTGGGGGCTGCGCAATTTAAATTGAGATGGAATGCAGAGATAATATTAGGTTTTATTTTATTTGTGTTGGGCTTCCAGAAATAAGGCCCAACTCATTAGAAAATTACAATACATAATAATTTATTTAATTCCTTTCTATCTTGGGTGGAACTGGAACATACAGGCTATTTACTATATGCAGTCAAAGTAGTTAGTAAGTTGTAGCTTGTAGGCAAATTAATCCATAGGTTTATGTTTTTTTCTATAATATTTGCTTTTATTTCTTCTAAATTTTTTTTTAATAAAGTTTTTATTCTTTGTTGATTTTAGCTTCTTTGTTTATTTGCTTTAGTTTAAAAATTATAAGGTATGATTGTCGATTAGGTATGATCAGGTATGATTGTCGATTATTTTCATATTATTTAGCATATGATTGTCGATTATTTGCGTGTTATTTGTAGTTAATAGTCGATTAGTTAGGACTTAGGTTTTATTTGACGTTAATTGTCGATTAACTGAGTGTTATTTGACATTAATTGTCGATTATTTAAGCGACAATTTGGTTGAAACTTTGTTAGAAATTGGGGGGTTTTGTACTTTTGCTAATAGTCTTGTTAATTTGGTAATTTGGGGGGGGGGGGGGTTGCACTTTTACGTGTTATTTCGTTAAGGATTAAGGGTACATTTTTTCGAGCTTGGACAGGGCACCTGAATTCTCAGGGCCGGCCCTGCATAACACTTTAAGACAATGCAACGAATTCTAGGTTTAAAACTTAAAACATCATGCCAAGAACGTTAAATAGTGTGTTTTAGTTGTGTTTTAAATTTCATGTCTATAATACATTGCATTGTGTTTTAAATTGTTATGTCTGGTGTTTTTTTTTTTTTTGCCAAAACAACCTAAAACATTATGTATAAGTCTAAAACATGATGACTACATATCAATTCTTATGTCTTCTCATAATAACTATTACAAAAATGTCCTTTTAGACAGAAGATTATCTGTGTCATATATTTTTATAAAAATAAATCTTACATATTGAAATCAACATGCATTCCAGTCAATTCATACAACGAATATTAAAAGAAAAGTTATAAACGTGCGATCACGGCTGTTCCGACGTTTTTGAAGGCCCTAAACGAACTACAAAGTCGGGGCTCTATTGAATTGGTATAAAGAAAATTAGCAACCGAGATTGAGATTTGAGACATTAAATCACCACAGCGATGATTCTTCCTCATGTCGACCCTAATTTCGCTAAATCCGAATCAGTTTCACATTGGTAACTCAAAAGACACCGCAAGTAACAAGGGTTGCTGTATTGTGGCGCTGCTTTTGGATTATGGAATAAAGCGTGCGTGGATAATGTGAACTCTTAGAGTAAAATCCAAAATCTTGGGCCTAGAAACGTTGTTTAAATGGGCCAAAAAACAAGCCTAACATATGAAAAGAAAAAAAATTAGGACCCTTGTTTTTTTGATGGCCCTAAACCTTAGCCTAGATTGATAAGCCTAACGGGCCGGCCCTGCCTAAGATCACGATTCGCAATATATTATTGGTTTAAAAGGAACGTCTCTCTACATATATATATAAGGGCACTTTATTTCGAAACCACTGATATGATAAGAATAATGACGCAATAACCAAATAATGTGCTTGAAAACCACCACATCATATCCACCATTGTGGATGTAAAAAACAATCAAAGCAACCCAGTAGGCATTTTCAATCCAAATTCTTTTGTTTAGATATTATCAGTTCACGCAAGCTGTAACCATTTATTTTCATATTCAGTTAGTTTTCATTGTTACATATACGCATACATAAATTATGTGTGTTTGTATCCTATTGTTGCAGAACTTACCTATGTGTAAAGATATAAAAATATAATATTATAATGCTATTGTTTGTTTGTTTGTTTAGGGTTTAATCGACTAAAAAAAAGTATAAGCAAAGAGTATTAATCAAATGAGTGATTTCTAATAAATAAATAAATAAGTGAAATTTCAACTTAGACTATAGATTACTAGGTTATAATCCCGTGTATTACACAGTTAAGTAAATAAAATATCAAATAGGTAATAACGAAAATTTAACAATTATAAAACGATATTTAAGACGTTTTTATGATATTCAGAACAAAATTTTGTGTCATGTATGATCAAAACTTGTGATCTTTGTCAAGTTTATAAATATGAAAACATTTGAACCATCGATTAGAAGACAAGCTGTATCATCGCCTTTCTCACGACGTGAACATACATTTAATAACCCAAGTTATTTTAAATAATAGTGGTCTTAATTTATTAGTTCTAAAAATATTGTTGAAATGTTTAGATTAGGCATATAGTAATTAGCCAATTAGATAAACTTTAGCTAAGAAATAATAATTAAATTAATTAGATAAGTATAAATTATAAGTAATTATTAAATTATACAACTTTAAAATTTAAATATTTGGACTTGAGTTGTATCTTAAAAGAATGGTTGTTTTTGGATAAATTTATTAGTATGATAAATGTAGTTATTATTCTTCTTGTATTTTAAATATATTAAATAAATAAATATTTGTTAAGCAAGAAAATTGTTCCCTCTACCCTCGTTATGAAAATGCTCGATATTTGTTTCAATTATTAAGATATAATTCTAATCTAGTAATTAATATAAATAAATAATAAGATAATTTGAGAACTTTATCCGTAATTTCTTAAATGTTTGAAACTCATATTAAATTTAATAATTAAATTAAATAATAATTATCTACAGTTAAGTAAGAATAGATAATCTAGAATAATGTCAAGCGTTCTTTTATTAGTTTCTTCTTTTATTATATAGTATAGATTCGTCTAATTATGTTACACATCCATTTATCTACCAGTCAAACAAGCAAAAGATAAAAACTAGTAACAAAAGTCATAGTGATAGTGCTATGGTCTCATCAAAGGGTGACAAGTTGAACTAGTTTAGGTGTGAAAACAAGAATATTAAAGTAATAGTGATCTAGAAGTTGATTATGTTTTGATTTTTGTTTTTTTGGCAGAGGGCATATGATGAAAGGAATGAGGCATGTTTCATGGCGGGTTATTGGCATTATTCTCTAAGAGAGAATTGACTAATTTCATATAAAATAATATGAATAACAGAAAATATCTATAATATGTTATTAGCAAGATGTGACTCACTTATCATACATATAGGGGTTTTAGGTGTTTTCAGAAACTCTGTCAGTTTAGAGAAAATGAAAAAAAATTAGTGAAAACCTCATATGATTTAAAAAAAAATATTAAGAATTAGTGGAAATCTACAAAAAGAAACCCTAAAAACAATTCATTGATCCGCTACTTGACGATAATATGAAGGTTAGAGAGAGAAGAAAGAAAAGATACTCATCACGGAGCGCTCTTTAGTTTTGGTTTGTAAAAAGGTAAAAGAGAAAGCCAACTGGTTTGCTGAGGTGGCATATCCATGAGATTTCAACATTGCTAATACTCTTTTAACATCATGTCGACTATTTTAGACGATTCTATTTTGTTTTGTGTCATTGCGTAAGCATAAAACATTTTAACCAATTAAAAAATCATTAATAATTAGAAAAAGAAACTTTCAAACAATTTTTAAAAGATCATGAATCTTATGAGGGAAAGGATGGTAGGGATTCATGAAAGCGATAGGAGAAACAAGATTACAAACATATACGCATATACAGAAAGGGTTCTTCAATGAACCCATATATGCAAATGAATGCTCAATATCATGTTTAGATACTTAGTTACTTACTTTTACCGTTCTCTACTAAAAATTTATCAGTGTTGTAAGAATCGCTAGACGCTAGTCGGGCGGTAGGGCACTAACTAGCGATTAATTGGGATTAATAAGGATTAATCGGATCGAGATTTATATGTAATTTTTAGTTATATATATACACAAATTTTTATATGTAGTTTTCTAAAGTAGACATGTTCTAACCCCTCATTAACCCATTTTTTTAAGTAACTAGAAAGAATTTATAAGGTTTAGTCGAAATTTGACCGACATCTCGCCAAAATTTGGCCAGAATAGGACGGCCATTAACCGCTTAGCAATTAATCGGCCATTAATTGGTGAACCTCCGATTAGTGATTAATCAATGACTAATCAAAGACTAGTCGGGATTTTTACAACCATGAAATTTATACATAAGACGGTAGGTTATTTAATCATATATTTGTGTGTTTGATGCTTATTTTCACATTTTCTACTTAAAATTAACTTTGTTTATGTGAACATGGAATTGTGTCTAAATGTATAATCTTCCATAGTTTGAAACATAACCAAGAACCAACAACAAGGAATGTAACCAATTCATAAGATTTCAACTCAATTGAGTAATTTGTGTATGAAAAAGCAAATATAGATCTACTTGCAAAGGGGAATATACATCTATATCTATATCTATAACAACCCCCAATCAGACAAAAACTGTAAGAAAATGCCTATAACCATAATTCACAACAAAAGTAAACCAAATCAAGTAACCACATGATCACAACTTTGCATCTACTAATCAAGACAAGAAAGATGTACCAGCATGATTATGATGCAAAAGATTATGAGCAATCGCGTCCCTCGCCTTCATCGCGATTGCGGATCTCAACCCGATCTCGGGCACCATTTCATCATCCATAAGCTCAATCATCAACTCCGGGTCAATTTCCTCATTCCTCAACTCACATATATTATGCAACACACAACACGCCCCTAACACAACCGGCAAATCTTGAAGCTTAACCTCGGTCCGTTTCTGTAAACAAGCCCATCTCCCTTTCAACCGCGCAAACGCATCACTCGCAACCCGTTGAATCTCACCAATCTTCTCATTAAAAGCATGTTGTGTCCATGTTAAATGGGGCTGTGTGTAGGGTACCAACACCCAATCCATCAAAGGGTACCCTGCACTCCCCACAATCCACACATCTTTCAAAAGCCCATTACTCGCCCTTTGATAAAGTGCCGATTTCTCCAGCACTTGATCATCCGGCATCGACCCGGGCCACCCGATACACACATCCGTAAACACGCCTCGCGGGTCCACCACCCCTTGAACCGTTATCGAGTACGACGTCTTCTGGTTTCGCTCCGTATGCCGCTTATTAAAATAAGCGGCCACACTAATCTTAGGAGCTATGATAGGTATATGAGTTGTGTACATTGACCCAACCACATTCGGAATACCCGAAACTGACCCGAACTCGTCTTTAATCATCCGGATCGACTCGTCATCCGGCCATTGAAGGTATTTCGGCATCAAAACAGTTTTTATCGCCGAACAAACCTCGAGCACGAGTTTGTGACACGTCGATATACCTAACCCGAACCGGCGAGACACCAAGCGTAGCGGTTCACCCGTGGCTAACCGCCATATGCAAACCGCTACACGTTGTCTCACCGGTACCGCGTCACGTAACATAGTATTCTCTTTAGCAACAGCCGAAGTTAACTCGTTACATATCAACTCAAATGTGTCTTTTCCCATTCTAAATGCTTTTTTAAACTCTTCTTCTGGGAAATCTGCACTGTTGCATTTATCCCACCAGTCTGTTGATCTACTTTTCACCCATAACCTCCGTTGGGGTCCAGCTCCGGAACCCGCTGTATTACCGGTGGGTTTCGAAGCTGGACCACTATCGGAGTCTGCCGCGATTGCAGAAACAACCACGGCATTCGTAACCGCACGAGATTTGCGGTTACGAACACGGCTGGACTGGTCCAGTTCCTCGTCGAACTGGACCAGTCCGGACTGGTAATCCATCATCGCTTTCGTTCGTTTTTTATAATTTTCTTCAAGCAACATCTTATCTTCTTCCTGGGCTTTTTCCCACTCAATCTTCTCCGTTTTCTCCTGCTCTTCGATCAGGATTAAAGACGATAAAATCTCCTTCAACCCTTTTGTCTTCACGTTCCCCTGTTTATTCCCCTGTTCTTCATTGTTAACAATTTCAGTTTCCTTATCATTCATCTGATCAAATGTTTGTTGAAGCAAACCGTAATACAATGAATAATCACCAGACAACTCTTCTTCCGCGTTATGATCGTCTGATTTCATAAATAGAGCAACAGAAATGTGAAATTGGGTAACGGGCAGAGCAGGTGTTCGACGAAATGCGTGAAAGAGATGTGAACGCAAATGAAAAAGGGTATCGGTTAATACTGTGAATAATCAGCAGAAACCTCTTCTTCCGGGTTATGATGGTCTGATTTCGTATATAAAACAAGTGAAATATGAATTGAAAAAGGTGAGCAGAAGGTGTTCGTTGAAATGTCTAAAAGAGATGTGAACACAAATGAGAAGGGGATAGGTTAATTTATACAGAAAAGAAGGTGTGAAAGGATAAAGAAACAAAAACCCATCTGGTTTGGGTGACGAATGAGGAATATAGAGGCCAAATAGGTGAAGAAGACGTGTGAACGCAGGATTAAAATGGAAGGAAAAGGAAGATTCGAGGCATGTGTGTATGGCGGTGAGAGGACGCGGTTGGATACTTGGGATTGTGTTTGACTTCTGGTTTTTCTTTTTTAAACTTTTTTGTTTTTTTTTTTCTTTAACGGTGTGTTCCCGAGTTAAAAATCCCTCTCCTTCCCTCCCCTCCCCTCCCCTCCCCTCCATGTCTTTCCAAATTGGAAAGACTATTTTCAGGCAAAAATAACCCCATTTTCCCTCCCCTCCCCCTGTTAAATGGATCTCTGGAACACCATTTTCCCTCCCCTCCCCTCCCCTCCCCCTGTTAAGTAGAATTATTATTAGTTTTATTAATTATTATAGTAGAAAACAAACAAATATTAAAAATATGAGGTGGATTTTGGTAAATCGGTTTTCGAGTTATTGGAAATTTATTTATTATAGTGGAAAACAAACAAACTAAACTAGAGAAGAAAAACGTAAATTTGTAGCTTGATTCGGATTGATTTTAGAAAAAAAAAACCATGTATTTTTGTATGTTAATTGTAAAGGGTAAAATGCACACATATCTATACTATATAATAAAAGAAATCACTTTTGGAACACTAGTTATCATATTAGGCTATCCTTATAGATAATTATTATTTTAATTTAATTTCTTATTTCTTATAGATAATTATTATTTTAGTTTAATATTATTTAGTTTAATATTTTCTACTAAATATTATTAGTTTAATATCTTATGGATTTTCTGATATACCAAAAACTATCTTTAAATGATATTCGTTTATTTCATTAGACCCGCATAAATATACACTATTATTCACTTTGCCACGAAAGTTAAAAAAAATCAATATTTTATGAACTAAGAGGCTAACCAAACGATTTGGATTTTCAACATTCAATAATTTTTATTATTTGTACTCTTTTATTTTACAACAAGCCACACACGTATAGCCGGCTATGGTGTGCAGGGAGAACTTTCACATAAGGATCGTGATTTCGAGGGATACGATATTTTTTTTTTAAAAGTTCGATATATATATGTTATTTAAAAAAAAAAATTGTAAACACATACCAATTTCAATAAAAACCAAACTTTGTATTAATATATTAAATATTTTTATTTTCACTATACAAAATTACATTTACTCGACCCATGTAATACATGAGGTTTTTTAATATATAACTTTTTATTATTTGATATATAAAATTAGATTTATTGAATTCGTACAATGCACGCGGTTTTGTAAAGATGTATATTTTTTATTATTTAGTACAGAAAATTACACTTATTCAAACCGTGTAATGATCATATTTATAAAGATGTAAATTTTTTTTAGAGTTAACTGCCCGGATGGTCCCTGTGGTTTCACGTTTATCCGAGTAACAAAATGACAAACCCTAGGCAGCATACCTGCTATTTCCGAAAGGTGGGGACTAAACGTGAAAAAACGTAAAACCACAGGGACCATCCGGGCAACTAACTCTTTTTTTATAATTTGGTAAACGATATTAGATTTATTTAACCCGTGTAATACACGTGATTTTAAAGATATAACTTTTTTATTTGATATATAAAACTACATTTATTCAACCCGTACAATATGGTTCTTATAAATACAACTTTTTATTATTTAATAAATAAAATTATATTTATTCAACCTGTGTAATAAATGAGGTTTTTAAAGATATATTGTTTTATTATTTAGTATATAAAATTTATTTATTCAACCCGTGTAACACACGGGGTTATAACCTAGTATGCTTATAATTCGAATTAGATAATTAAATTGTTTCGGTTTGCGATTTATAATTCTTAACTCAATATGAAAATCAAAATATGAATTTCGATAGGTCTTTAATCATACTTGAAAGACTGAAACCGAAGATTTGAAATTTTGATTATTTTATTTTTTAACCATATTTTCTTACGTTGTCTAATTTCGCATTTGCAAGAATTTGAATTGCCATAATATTTTTGTTTGAATTGGATAAAGGTTAAAATTCTTTTAAAAGTTTTAGTAAAAATAAAAAATTGCATTTAATGAAAAGAAACTTTTGCTTTGTTGAATATATGTTAAACTTTTAGTAAAAATAAAAAAAAAATGCATTTAATGAAGAAATTTTTGCTTTGTTGAAAATATGTTTTGACTAATTTAAATGATATGCCACAATAGATTGATTATGTATTATTATCTAACTACCAAAAGCAGAACTATACGGCTGAAGATATATTTCAATGCCTTTTTGACCATAATAAATGCTCTTACGGAAGTCCACGAACCCACATAAGCATGACTAGTGAAGATTAGGGATGGCAATGGTCGGGTTCGGGTCAGGTATTGGTAATTTTATACCCATACTTGCTTATAAAATCATGTTTCATACCTGGCCCAATACCCATTAGGTATTTGTCGAGTAATTACCCGTCGGGTTTCGGGCATACCTGCAGGTATCAGGTATACCCGTTAGTTTGTAAAACAAATATCAGTTGTTATTTCCATGTACATTTTTAATATATTTTTTAATATTATAAGAGTTAAAAGTCATTTTAGTCCCTGTGGTTTGAGCAATTTTATCAGTTTAGTCCTAAGGTTTAAAACGTTGTCATTTTAGTCAAAATAGTTTTTAAACATTGTCATTTTAGTCTACTGGGTTAACTTAATCCATTTATTTTGTTAACTATAAGGGCATTTAGATCATTTTAAATGTAATTCTGTTAACTAGAAGGGCAATTCGACATCGAATTACCCTACTAGCGAACATAAAAAATGGACGGAGTTAACCCATTGAACTAAAATGACAATGCTTGTAACTATTTGGACTAAAATGGCAACGTTTCAAACCTTTGTAATAAACTGGCAAAATGACCCAAATCGTAGGGACTAAAATGGCATTTAACTCATATTATAATATAGATATAAGTTTTATTATAAACAAATAATATGATTATATGTTTTTTTACCAACAAGGCTATCAACACGGTGCACATATTTTTTTCAAATTCTGACGAAACAAATATATGTGATCAAGGGTACTAAATGCTAACAAAATTATAGAGGATAAAACATAGAAAATGGAATAAACTAGGGTTATTAGATTTTATCATCTTTAACTATTAACTATTGGCTATTGGTCGCTGTCACCCTCAACTATCACTTTGACGCACGTCACCCCCAACTTAACACTTAGTGTGTTCTGTCACCACGTCATTAACTGATCACTAACTTTTGATCCTGTTACTACACTTTTTTGGGTGTCATAGGGATCTTGGGAAGGTTTTAGGGATCTTAGGACACCCCCAAAAGTATAATAACAGGATCAAAAGTTAGTGATCTGGTGACAGAACACACTATTAAGTTGAGGGTGACGAGCGTCAAAGTGATAGTTGGGGGTGGCAGCGGCCAATGGCCAATAGTTAAGGGTGATAAAATCCAATAACCCTAGAAACTATTAAATAAAGTACCAATAAATAATGATTAAGAAAAATAAAAAATAAAATATTCTTGGGTATATGATGCGGGTATGTGGTTCGGGTAAACGGGTAATGTGATTTTGGGTAATCGGACCGGGTATCACCTAATCACATACTCGTCCCATACCCGCAATTTTTTTTAAAAACTAATCACATATCTGGTCCCATATCCGTCGGGCTTCGGGTATACTCGTCCCAAATTTTTCGGGTTTCGGATATATCCGTTAGGCTCGGATTTTTTTGCCATCTCTAGTGAAGATAAAAACATATATTGTTTTCTATATCTGTAGTTATATTGGAACAACGAAAATAGAATTGGGCTTTTGCGTTAATAAGATTATATATGTTTTTAGTGATTTTATCATGTTGGATATGCCGTAGAGGACTAAAACAAATGTACCTTAATATGATCAAAACCATTATATTTATTGGTGTTAGAGCATTCAGAATACCAACAACAACAACCAACAACCATACCTAGTAAATCCCATAAATAGCAAAGCTACTTATAGGGTCAGGGGAGGGTGAGATGTAGACAGACCTTGCCTCTATCCCTAGGGATAGAGAGGCTGCTTCCAGAAGAGACCCTCGGCTCCAAGACGAACAACATACCAACACATCAAGTCAAAGAATATAGACAAATAGAATATAGAAAAAAAAACAGTCACCTATACCAAGAAAGTGATCAGAGTGACACAGTATAATGTAAATCATGTATAATAGCATACAACCTCATTCCAGCATAAACACAAGAAGTCAATCGCTGGTAAAGTCAGTTAAAGAATAAGAAAACCTACGTCCCTAAAATGCCCCTAAGACCTTACTGCAATATTCTCTAGAAGTCCTTAACTCTAATCCTACGCCTCCACGAAGTCCTATCTTGGACCATGTCCTCGGAAAGATGCAACTATCTATATTTATATAAGTGTAACCTCTATATTTCTATATTTGTAAGAGTGGTTATAAATTGTTATGAGTAAAGGATAGAGAAAAAGAAGAATAAAGTTAATCTCAGTCAGTAAATTCAAAGTAGATATTGTTTACTTCTATAATTTTTTAATAATTTTTTAAAGTGGTTGTGAGTGAATGAGAGAGAAAAGGTAATGATAACAGTACAAAAAAAAATATTTTTGAATGACAAGGAACGACGTGTCAACCACCGTGACACCAGGCGTTGTGGCCAAGGTCGACTACTCGACAGCCGTCAGCCCCTTAGCTCTCCCCAGATGCGCGGAAACCCGACCTCCACCCGCCCGAAGACACGACAGTGGAATAATCGGTAAAACTTTCCATCCAAGTCGAACCGGCGCCAACCGTATACGCTCTTCACCGGGATGCCACAGAAACTAATGAGGAGAGTGGGAATCGAACCTAGGTCACAAGGAAACCCAATTCATTCCCAAACCACTCCACCACTAGCTCATTGGCAGAAAAAAAATATTATTTAATTGAAAATGAGAGAAAAAAGATAATGTTTTTTAATGTAATTATAGAGATGAAGTAAGAGATTTGATTATGAATGCTCTTAAGAATATCACATCTTAATTATATACGTTTAAAACTATGTAACATAGACACAATTATGTGAAAGATGTCAAAACGGATTGCTGAGTTATAAAGTAACAAACTGCCGTTTTCGTTAAATGGGTTCCTCATATAGCAAGAATCAAATACAAGTAAACATCAAAGTTCATTTTTAAAAGATAAATCTTGACGACTGTATGTATTAACATTTGACATTATATTTTATTCTACACCTGAAATATACGAGTTTTTTTAAAGATATGTCTTTTTATTATTTTTTATATAAAATTATATTTATGCAAAACAAAAAAAAAAAAACAAAGTAAAATATTAAAATAGGTAAATAGTACATCAAAGTTCATTTTTGTGTTAACATATGACATTATATGAGTTCTTTTAAAGATATATATTTTTTATTATTTATTATATAAAATTACATTTATGTAACCCATGTATTACACGTAATTCTAACCTAGTATATCATTATATAATATAGTGTTTAAATGTGAACATTAGAAATCATTTGACTACGTGATTAATACATCTATTAATTTAATAATACACTTTTATATATTTATCAAAGAAGATTAAAGATCCTATACAAAGGACCCAAAATATGTAAGAAATATTATAGAGATGACATGTGTTCTCAATCTAAATTAATTTAAAAGGGTAAATAAGTAATTTTCTCATTTATTTAATTAATTGATAACCTTGCATAACCGCCACCAGTTATTATAAGAATACGAATTTGATTTTTTTTTTAAGATCCATTAAGATTCTGTAAGTTATCGTTCATCAATTATAATTTCTGAAGATCGTAGAATGAAGGTTTTATAGAGTATTATATAATGATGGATGCATAATGAAGGTTTTTATACAGTGTTATAGTGTTGTATAGTGTTTAGTTTTTTGTAGCAGTTCTATGATGGATGCATAGTGTTATAGTGGAGGGTTCAAATGAGAAGAAATTCTTTGTAAGAAGAAAAAAGAAGAAATTTCAACCAATAGGAATACTTCATTAGACTTCATTTAATATTTGTACTTAATGTAACTATAAGGGTATATTAGTAAACTTACATACATCATTAATTGGTAGTTTCATCTTTAATAACTAACTATATTAAATTTGTAACTTATTTTTAAGATATATATTTTTCACAAAAAATAAAAATAAAAATTCATTTATAATGTAGGATAAATACGAGGCGTGTATGATAAATTACGAGTTGTGTAGGATAAATTTCAATATGTGTAGGATAAATTTCGAAATGTGTAGGATAACTTTTGATGTGTGTAGGCAAAAATATTTAGTGTGGAGGATTATAGTCTTAATGACTAATTAATTAGTCAAACATAATAATAAATGAGATGAGAAAAAAACTATTTAATGTTTTACAATTGTACCCTTTTATTCTTTTTCTTCTCAATAAAATTTTCTTCTCAAATGAACCTTCCCCTAGTGTTATATAGTGTTATAGTGTTGTATTTTTTGGTAGCAGGTATATGATGGATGTATAGTGTTATATGGTGTTATATGATGTTATATAGAGTTATATAGTGTTGTATAGTGTCATATAGTGTTTATATAGGGTATGTTTGGCATGAAGCTTTTAGAAGCTTTTAGGAGCTTTTAGCTTTAAGCTTTTAAGAAAAAGTTTCTACTCAATAAAAAGCCTTGTTTGGTTGAAGGAGCTTGAAACTTTTAGGCTAGGAGCTTGAAGCTTTTGGTTGAACGCTCCTACTAATAGCGTTTAGAAGGAGCTACAAGGTTTTAGGAAAAAATAACTATTTTAACCTCTAAAGATAATGAACTTTTTAATGCACAAACTTTTTAAAATTTTAATTATGTCCATTTTGTTCATTTTATACATTTTATTAAAAGCTCCAACTAACTATTCTGCCAAACACCAAATGTATCTAAAAAGCTACAGCTACTAGCTATCAATTACAACTACCAGCTATCAGCCTCCAGTCACCAGCTACCAGCTTTCAGCCAACCACCAGCTACTTTTGCCAAACATACTCATAGTGTTATATAGTGTTACACAGTGTTATAATTTTCTGGTAGCAGTTACATGTGTCCGGATTCGTAGAATAAGGATGAACAAGGATCGCTGGAATTTAGGAGAGGTTACATTATTTGAAACATATAAAAAGACACTATTACCCCTATAATTTTCAAATCAGTCCAAATAATTAAAACACAATTTACAATTTGGTCTCTATTGATCTCAACCCTTAGATCAAAGATCTAATGGTTTAAAACACTTCTTACACTTCTCACACTTTAGACCCTTTTTACACTATCCTACCCTATCAGCGAATATAAATTATTTGTAAATAAGTATATAAAATGTTACTAAACATTTAGTAGTGATGCACAATTTATATTCTCTTATTATAATAATAGTATACCAACAAACTTTCCTTTTATTTCTGCAATTTTTTCTAGTGTATTAAATTACATTAAATTTGTTTTTGACGGGGTTTGCCATTACCATTTTGGTGGGGTGGTAGAGGCTTTGTGTCTCTTGAGGAAAGACCATGGTTCAATTCCGGGCATAGGGTAAACTTTGTATAATTTAGAAGAACGAATTATGTAACCTTTGCCGTTAAAAAAAAAAACTTTAACAAAAATACATCTCTCTTTTGTTTTAGGGTTCTAATAATCCCACACCCTAAAAATTTCACACCATGTATACGGGCCGTATAACGTTATACGACCCGTATATGAGGTTTAGGTCGAATAACATTATATGGGTCGTATAACATTCTATACGGGTCGTGTAATGTTATACGACCCGTATACATGGACAAAGAAACATTCCTTGACATTTTTTTTTTTGTGCAACAATCAGTTATACGGACCATATACATGTAAGGGTATAAAAATAAAATTTTAAGGGTGTAGAAACATTGAGACCCTTTGTTTTATTTTGCTTTCTTCGTTGCTTTTTACTGGACCAACTAACTAATTTTCCACCTAAAAGTTGACTAGCTCGAGAGTACTTTTTCTATGAATTTTGCATCTTCCATAATCAGAACTAGTTAAATTCCTCCGCACGTTGCGGCGGGTATTATTCGGTATGGGTTTGATTCATTACGACATTGATACGGTATCGTCACTCGGTATATCAAGCGAAAGATAAAACCAAAAAAATAAAGTCACGATATGTCCAAAATAATTTCAATATGTGTTTTACATCGGTCAAAAACCATAAATACGAATATCAGTAACGATTCTGATAATAAAGATACCGATACCAATGTTATACAGTCGAGATCGCCAGAGCATCAATGTTGCTAAGACATTATCTTAAATGTTATATGAAAAAACTTAAAATAATAAAATAAAGGAAAAATAAAATAATAAATTAAAGTAATAAAATAATAAAAACTTAAAAAACTATAATATTAAGAAAATATTGAACTACTCTTCATCATCACTTCTTGTTAATATGTATAATTCATGACCTAGTTATTATTAATATTATTATTATTATATATTATATATTATATATTAATAAAGTAAATGAAATAAATAATGTTTTTAATATATTATTATAATACATATTTTTTTATAATTTTATAATTTTAATATAATAATAATAATAAGGAACAGGATCAGGAGAGAACGCTTCAAAGTGTGAGAACGGTGAGAACGATTCTCAGCCACAAGATCTTAGTGGTTTGTGGCTGAGATTGATGCGGTGACATTTTTGTAAATAATAGGGCATTGGAACTATCAGGGGGGGTAAAATAGGAAGATCCAAACAAATGTGCATATGCTAATCACATGTCATTTCCCCCCATCATATTTAAACGACGATAACATTTCTATACGTGATTATTTTTCAAAAAAAATTACACCATAAAACTCAGCGTTTTTTATCTTTCCAACGAGTATACTATTGATATAAGTTTCGAAAAAAAATTAACTGGGTTTTATGGAGTTTTTCTTAACTGGGTGTTTTATGGCGTTTTAGACGATGTATTTTCATGGCGTTTTTCTGAACTAGGTGTTTTTTTGGCGTTTTAACTATGTATTTTCATAACGTTTTTCTGAACTGAGTGTTTTATGGCGTTTTCAACTACGTTTTTTCACGGCGTTTTTCTAAACTAGGTGTTTTATGGCGTTTTTAACAGGGTATTTTCTTGACGTTTTTCTGAATTGAGTATTTTTATGGCGTTTTATTTGAACACCCAGTTCATGTGAGTGAGTTTTTTGACAATATTACCCCTTAGTGTAATTTAGCATCAATGCCACATGTCACCACCAAAATCCTTCTCACCATTCTCACACTTTTCATCGTTCTTTCTAAATCCGGACCCATAATAATTATTATTTTTTTTGCTTTCTAAGTTGGATAAGTTTAGGGTCAACCGATACTGGTATCGATAATACCGGTACGGTTCGGTTCACTATCGGTACATGAAGGTAAATATCGGCACCAGCCTGATACAGAAAATGCCAAAAGCCGGTACCGGATTTAGTTTGAAAATCTTTTAGTTCGGGAAATTCGGTACTGCTACACGGTACCATTTGCTCATCCCTGATCACGGCCACGGGTGCCGTACAAACAACGGTATCGTACAACTTTTTCTTATTGATTTTCTTTAACTTTTAATGGGGTATCGTACAACTTTTTCTTGTTGATTTTCTTCAACTTTTAATGATTTCTTTTTTTAGTTTCAGAGGTAGGGATGAGCTCAGTGGTAACCGATACCGAAAAACCGGTTACGGTAACGGTTAGGGGTGCAAACAAGCCGAGCCGAGCCCGAGCTCGACCAGGCTCAAGCTCGAGGTCGTTTAACATATGAAAGCTCGAGCTCGAGCTCGGCTAAGGCTCAACTCGTTTAGTATTTATTAATTATTCAGCCCCTGCGTTGCAGCGATTGTCATAAAAATATCATTGTCAACGACCACCAACACCGGAAAATCTAGTAAAAACAAAATAAATAAAGACGGGAAAAAATAACGCCGAGCGAAAAGCAGACGTAAAATCTTTGAATCACACACGCTCGTTGCTGAGAAATTAAACCGAAACGTAATAGAAAAAAAACAACTAAGTCCATCCAGGAACCGCGTGTTGGACGAACTTGTTAAAGGCAGAAAAATAGATGTGATGCAACGGACCAGTCAAACGGAAAAAAATATACGGAAAAATCTTGAACCCCACACGCACGTTGCGGTGCGTTAACTCACAAAATTTACAAAGAAATGAAAAACTTGGGAAAGATAAAAGTATGGTGGACCAAAATTGAAAATAAAAAAGAGTTGGGATTAAATTATAAAAGATGAAAAACTTTGGGTTAAAAGTAAAAAAATAAAAGGTCTAAATTGCAAAATTGAAGTTATTTATTAATTTTAGATAAAGATAAGGATAAAAATAAGTGATATCTTATATTGGTTATTAATTAATATTAATATTAAAAGAAATTTATTAAACAAATATAAATACAATTTATGAGGTTGAAGGAGAGAATGTCATGTGACATTATTTGTAGTCTTTTATTATAAGTTAGATTTATATTAATTATAATTATTATTATACATATAATTATGTTATTTTTTTATATTTATATAAATGGTAATTATTATTATATAAATATATGGTTAACATATTAATAAAAAATATATAAACAGAAAGCTCGTTTAGGCTCGCGAGCCGGCTCGAGCTCGATAAGCGAAGTTCGGGCTCGGGCTCGTTTACTAAACGAGCTTGTTTTTTAGGCTCGGGCTCGAGCTCGAGCTCGTTTAAGCTCGGCTCGTTCGAGTTCTTTTTTCGAGCCGAGCTCTAGTAGCTCGGCTCGTTTGCACCCCTAGTAACGGTATATAAAGGTAAAAATCGGTAGCGAACCAGTACCAGAAACGCCAAAATTCGGTACCGAATTGGTACTTTGGATCCTTCGGTTCGGGATATAAGGTACCGGTACCCAATACTATTTGTTCATCTTTGACCACGGTTTTCATACGAACAACATCATTAACATGCAACTGTTTTGGTTGATTTTCTTTCGATTATTTTTTTTACTGTTTTTTACATTTTCTTTTTATTCATGTTAGTGGTTACGTGTGCAACGCGTTCGTAGTGATTTCAAAACACATGTAAACAAAGACTAAATAACAAAAGAAGTACGCCGTAACGCGGCAAGGGTGATAAACTTAGTTTCAAATCAATGTTCTGGGATATTTAAAGTATTTTAAGGTAGTTAGAGGTCCTTTTGATAGATACTAGATGAAATATTTTGGGAATAACTTAACATCCGGCTAACGTAGCTATATAGAACATTATATTATAAAAATATATTGTTTATTTACAATTTTTGGAATGGTTGGTTGGTTAATATGATATACGATACAATACGATACGACACGATACAAAACGTAATGATAAAATATGACACGTAATGATACAATAGAATAAGTATAAAATGTTTAGAACTAATTTTGAAAAAAATATACGATATGTAACAATAAGACACAATATGATACGACACAATACACAATACGATACGATAAAATACAAAACATATAAAATTAATGCTAAAAAACAGTTAAACACCTACATTTGCTATCTTTGAACCAAAAAAATTCATCTGGGTCGTATACAACTCGTGTAGTTCTATACAGGTCGTATACGACCAACCACCGGTGTATAACCCACAAAATATTGAACCATATGAAAGTGGGTATATATAGATAAAAATTAGCTTGAATAATAATTAGGAATGATTAAGCTAGTTGATTATTTATGTTGTTAGTAATAAATATTGGATAGTAGCCATGTATAAATAAAATTTGAAACATGAGGGATCAAAGGGGGAAAAGCTGAAACTTGAGTATTAGTAATAAAAATAAAACACAAAACACAAAACACACTAGGTGTGTGTGTGTGTGTAGCGACCAGGAGGAAGAACAAGGGAGCAAACCCTTGTTCAATCTTAATCCATCAAGTTGGAGGGCAATTCGAACCTTGAATTCGTGCATGAACGCATATTAATGATCACCTAAACTAGGGGATCACAATGTATGTCAAAAATCTTAGTTTGATGATATTATGAATGTAGGTAGATTCCATGAATTTTAATGCATGTATGAATTATGATGATGAAAATGGTGTATTGGATGATTGACACAATGAGCTGTAGGTGCTAATTGAGCATTGCATCCATTTTGATGTTATGAGATGTATGAACATAGTTAATTGTTGGTTAGGGTGGAGGGTATCATTCAATCACTTTAGAGTGTTTGAGTCATTCTCTACCTAATGATATCACGCCATGTCAAGTCCCCATTCCACTCCCCATTTTGCACTCAATCACTGGTAGTGATTGAAACACCTGGAGAGTGGTAAAGAATTTAAAAAAAAATTATGATTGGTTGAAAGGGGTAGGGACCCACCATTAAACCCCCTCCCTCCTCTTTCCCTCCTCTTCCCGCATCGGTGCGTATACACCGAAGAAAGCAGTCCCTACTCACCGAAAAGAGGCCGACGATCATTCACCGCTCGGTGAAAACCTCTTCCCGCATACATTCGGTGAATGATACTGTGACAACCCTCACAATTACAGGTATCTGTACAATTAATTAATATTTAATTTGTGCTTAATGACTGTGCTTGATTTCAACTGACAATTTAAACTGCTTTGTGATTTATGTATCATACATACACATGCATCACATTTCATACTGTCACTTCATTTATTTCACACAAACTCTAGTGACAAATTTGATGCACAAAGCACACTTAGCACACTGAGCGGATAACCCAGAAAACATGCTGACAATGCCAGCACCTAGACAGACAATGTTTTTGAGGCCAGTATGAGCCAGAGACAGGGTACTACACTAGTAGGGAGTGTAGGGAAGTGAGGACCATAAAACTGCTTCACTAGGTGATAGTTATAGTGCCGGGAAGTGCCTAAAACACACTTTAACTGCAAAATTCTGCACTTTTAAACAAAATTCAGCATTTAATCATGCTAGTTACTTGCAAAAACTTGACAAAATGGTCCTGTATACTTTCCAAAGTGTCGGGAATTAAAAGTGTCACTAAAAGTTATATAAAAGATACATTACGGATTAATTAAGCACTTTAGCGGAACAGTATTAAACCGAACAACCGGACATTACCCGGAACACCAAAATAATGCTAGAAGAATTGTTTTTAGTTTTCTAAACTAGTTATGGTCCCCGAACACCCTAACACTCAATATATTACATAACACACTTAAACCACTAACTAAACCACTTAATCTCCTAACTAGTTAAGCTAACTACCATTGAAACTCAACTAAACCAACCCCCCCCCCCCCCCCTGATAACCAGTTGTGAAGTGGGACCCCACCCACTTGATTTTTCTTCATTTGTTTATTTGATTTGTAATGTACTAGAGAGACATATGGACTAATGGATTAAAGAATGTTGGGAGTTTATTTATATAATCCACAAGTCCTCCATTCTCATCATCTTCTACCATCAACAACACTCCAAACTCTCTCCCTCCTCTATCTCGGCCGTGAGCCACCCCCATCACCACCACCATCATTTGCTCATCTCCAACCAATCTCTAGTGATCCAAAGGTGTTAAAGTGCAAACAACGAAGCTTGGTGTTCTGGAAGCTCAAGGACCACCTCTATTTGCTATTAACCACCACATTTCATCACTTGAACTCCCCTAACCTTGAGTTAGTGGTAAGAACTTAGATCCTTGCATTTTGCATCTTGTTTAGGTGGTTAATGATGTATTATGATCAAAAGTATTAAGAACACTAATGAATCTTATGAAGAAGACATGAACATACACTTGCTAGATGAATATATCATGATAAATACTAGTTGATATGCATATTGATCATTGTTTGTTGGTAGAAACGATGTGAATCATCATGTAGTCTTGCTAGATCATGATTAAAAACATGATCTAGCAAGATGAGAAAGTAAGAATGTTGTAGGATGATGGAATCATCCACACATAAACCATGAACTTGAATGAATGGATGGTTTCTTGAAAAATAAAGATCAAAGTAGGTTATAATCATGTGGATCTAAAGATCCATGAGTGGTTTTTCAAAAGAACCAAGTGAAAAATATAAGTTTCATTAAAACTTGGATTTTACATAAACTAATCACATTTTTGGTGGATAAACAAGTGTAGAAACACTTGTATGACAAGAAAATTTCATGAAGAAATATTTTTAGAAAATAAGATTGGAAGTTGTAAACACTTAAACTCTTTAAAATTAAAGTTTTTAAAGAACTAATCACATTTTAAAAGGTAACAAGACTTACTAAGGACACTAGTAAGTTACTACACATTTTTATAAATTTTCAAGTTCATGAGTTTATAGTTTATGCTTGTTTTTGGCAAGTTTGGTAAGTAGAGGTTGTATACTGTTGATTGAGAATTGTTTGAATGAATTTTTGAAAAAGAAAATGATATGCTACTAAGCATGGACACCTCCATTTACAAAGGAAACTCTGGCGAAATTTTTCTAAAATCCAACACTTAGAAAATATTTTTATAACAAGTGTTACAAATATATTTTTAACCTTGTTTTCAAAATAAACTTCGCCATGATTTTTATTACAAAAATACCAAGTGCCGGAGGTTGATTTTCGTAAATAAAATTTGATAAATATATATTTAGAATATATATTTTATACTAAAACTCTTGTGTGATTATTTGTTTATTCTGTGAACTAGTTATATTATTTTTAGGGTAAAATAATATGACTTGACAAATACCACGGAAATTACAACTCCAAAATAATACCAAAATTCTCACGAAATAAATATTTAAGTTACGCACTTGTTATTGCAAAACGAAACGCTAAAACGTAACTTATGTGATATTTCAGAAAATACTCTTACACGTACATTTTTGGTAAAATATTATTTTGGAAAATTTATGAAGTAAAATATAATATTTTTGGGAAAAATATATATAGTTTTTTGAATTAAGATGTTTTAGACAAATTAAATATATTTTTCTAAGTGGGACTAAAAATATATTTTTCGAAATTACAAATGTACATGTATAAATACCCCCATCCTTGGGAAGGAAATATACATATAAAATACTTGAGAAGTGTGGATACGAAATAGTTGCCTAACTATTATTCCTAAAAACAAAATTTAAGTTATAATAATTATTATTATTTTAACAAAAAGTCACAAACTTGGTATAATATCAAAGTAACGCAACTCAAAACATTAAACCCTAAACCAAGGCACGGCCCGTTCGTCTAATAGACATTAGTACGTTGTAGGTCGCCGGGTAGCTGATCAAGTTTGAGATTGACGTTACGATACAGGAGACGTACTTCAGTGAGTTCATGTCCCCCTTTTCTCTTAATTGTTTTCAGTTTTATACTTCGGGGGTGAAATACATGCTACAATTATTACAGACTCTTATTTACATGGTATAGTTAGCTTAAGGAGGGTTTTTACTACGCGATCATGTGAGTGGTGGGCATGACACTTAAGGCCATTAATCCTCATTGTAGGACCAAGGGACATGAGTGATAGATCTATTTGGGTGTAGCGAGCCCACACCCGTGAGGCCGGGGCGGCCAATAGTGGTGACTATGTCTTCATACCGGAGACAAATTTGCTAGGTTTGAGTCTTCCTGCACCAGTTCACACATACCATTGGCTTTGCAACCCATTGGTGATCAGTTTTTTTCCTTAATTTCTGCATACCAGGGATTTTCATACTTACAGACACATTTTTAAAGGTTTTACACACTTACATACACATGAACTTGCTCAACTTTTGTTGACTTTTCAAATTACATGTATTTCAGGGAATTAGTGGATCTGGCGGAGTATGCGTTGTGTCAAGGCTGCGTAGTGAATAAAGATGTCATCTGAGTCGTCGAGTTTAGGAGGTGGATCCCTTTCCTGGACGGGATACACAATTCTAAACTTGGGTTTTTATTTACGTGCTTTTGATGAGTCATTGTGAATCTGTTAATCATGTCATGGTTGTAACTTACTTTATGTGTCAACATTTTCAAACAATGTCGTTGTGGTTATTTAACTTAATGAATGGATGAACATCTTGTGTTTTATCATATAGCATTGTCACGATTGTTGCTATGGTATTAAGAAGTCAGACCAAAATAATCCACGCTTCCACAAAAGCCAGGGTGTGACAGATACCGAGTACCCTTATAAAACTTGACAATGTTAGTATAAAAATCTTGCACATAAGGTGTATGACAAAATGCTCAAATGAATGATTAAATGATGTTTTGCAAAACAATTATAAATGAGAACATGTGGTTAGATGATTGACAAATTACTTAGTTTAATTATGAATCGGAGGGTCCTAATGATGTTGGGTTGTACTTTTTAGGCAACTCGGGAGAAGCATCGGGACTCCAAGCCGGGACGAATGATCGGTTGAAAGATAAGCTTTAAGGTACGTAGCTTTATGTTACGTTGTTTATTTTACTTAGTTTTGGTATTGATAGAAAGGGTCGTTAATTGAATTGAATGGAGTGTTGTAGTTTATACAAACCAAGAAGGAAAGAAAACACGTTTTAAAATAAGTTAAGCTGAGGGCATGTAAAACTAACGCATAAATGATCCCTGGAGTCATAGAGGTGAAGGTGAGATGCCCAACGCGAATAGACATGGTCAAGGACCATGGCAAAAATAATCAAAAGTGATGGTTATTGCTCATGAGCAATGGTAATCACAAGAGCAAACCAAACTGGTCGTTTATGGTTCGTTGAGGCCATAAACTAGATGACGGACAAGTAAAACCGAGGTACAAACAACCCATGGGGTTGTAGAGACCTTGGATGGATCAACATGAACTAGATGCGGGCCAGTTCTTAATCGAGTCTACCTTGGATGGATCAACATGAATCCCATCCTTGTTTACCACGTGGCCTAGAAAGTGGACTTCCCGAAGCCAAAAGTCGCATTTCGAAAACTTAGCGTACAACTGTTCTGTTCGAAGAAGTTCCAAAATAAGTCATAGGTGACGCTCGTGTTCCTCCTGACTCTTAGAATAGATTAGGATGTCGTCGATGAAAATAATAACAAACTTGTCCATGTAAGGCTTGCACACTCTGTTCATAAGATCCATGAAGACTGCATGCGCGTTTGTCAATTCAAAAGGCATAACCAGGAACTCGTAATGCCCATAGCGAGTCCTGAACGCTGTCTTAGAGACATCCTCATCTCGAACCCTCAGTTGATGGTAACCTGACCTTAGGTCAATCTTCGAATAGTAACTCGATCCTTGCAGCCGGTCGAATAAGTCATCAATGCGTGGAAGTGGATAGCCATTCTTTATAGTCACCTTGTTGAGTTCACGGTAGTCGATGCACATTCTGAAAGTACCGTCTTTCTTTTTCACAAATAATACTAGAGCTCCCCAAGGCGAAGAGCTAGGACGTATAAAGCCCTTATCCAAGAGTTCTTGTAGTTGCGTGGACAGTTCTTCTAGTTCGGATGGAGCTAAACGATAAGGTGCACGAGCTATCGGCGCTGCTCCAGGAGCTAGCTCGATTTGAAACTCAACCTGACGATGGGGTGGGAGACCAAGTAATTCCTCAGCGAATACCTCAGGAAAATCACGCACAATCGGGATATCTCCGATCTTCTTTTCTTTCTTCGAGGTGTCAGTAACGAGAGCTAGGATAGCAGTGTGGCCCTTTCGCAAACACTTATGGGCCTTAAGAAAAGAAATGATGCCCACCACGGCACCACTCTTGTCGCCATGAATCACTAAAGGTTCCCCATCTGGACGAGGAATGCGGACGATCTTCTCCTTGCAAAGGATCTCTGCTTGATGTTGTGATAACCAATCCATACCAATTACGATGTCGAAACTACCCAGAACGATAGGAATGAGATCGATAGAGAAGGTCTGACTAGCTAAGATGAGATTACAACCCTTAACTACGTGTGTGGCTTCTAAACTTTTACCGTTTGCTAACTCTACGACATGCTTGGTGTTCAAAAGTGTTGGTGTGCGCTTTAACATTTGACTGACTTTTAGAGACACATAACTGGTATCGGCACCTGAATCAAGTAAAACAGTAACATAAAAGTCGTCGAGAAGGAACTTACACATCACCACATTAGGATCATTCCTTGCTTCTCCCTGACCAATCACAAACACACGGCCCCGGGCGCAATTGTTCCCATTGTTTACCCCGTTGTTATTTCCGTTATTGTTCCCGTTCCCCTGATTGTTGTTGTTGTTATTCTGATTCTGATTTAACTGGGGGCAGTTTCTCTTGAAGCGGCCTTCAGCACCTGAAAGCATCCCCTGTTACCTTGTTGTTGTTGCGACTGGTTTTGTGGAACTTGCTGTTGCTGTTGACGATTCTGATTCGCAGGTTGCGCGCTCCTGCAATCCTTGGCTTCATGACCAAACTTGTTACACCTCAGACAACGGCCCTTGTTGCACTGCCCACTGTGATGCCTGTTGCATCGGTTGCACTTGGGGTGGTTTCCCCTGTATCCACCCTGCCCTTGACTACCAGACGATTGCTGACCAGGACTCTGGTAGTCGTCAGTCTTCTGCTGCTGAGACTGAGCCGACGTTGAACCCTTGCTGGATACTCCATCCCATTTATGCTTGTTATCACTGGGGGCATCAGAAGTAGTAGTGGCTGTAGCAGTAGTACCAATACGCTTGGGCAGTTTGTTCTGTCCCACCGCCTGATCAGTGAGACGATGAGCAAGTCGAGTGACTTGCTGGATAGTTGTCACACCTTACTAGTTGCGGAAGCGTGTTGCGTGTGACGTAAGAAAGGTAACCATTGCATCCAATCAAGTATCACCGGCTCAAGACTTGTTTCCTGAAATACATGTAGTTTTAAAAGTCAACAAAAGTTGAGCGAGTTCATGCGTTTTGTATGAGTTCCAATAAACTTGTAAACATTTGAGAGAATCCTTTGAAGACAGGTATGTAAAGTGTCTATGAACAGATCAATTAATGTTTTGCATGGGCATTAATATATGTGAAAACATAGGGAGTACCCAACCTGAGTGGGCTATTATTAGTGTCGAATCCCCTCGACTGTGTCGAATCCCCTCGACTGTATCAAATCACCTTGACTGTGCCAAATCACCTTGACTGTGTCAAATCACCTTGACTGTTGTCGAATCACCTCGATTGGGACATAAAAGCACTCTAAGTAGTCACAAATGGACCATGAGTGGGGCTCGGCCGTACCCATTAGATCTAACCTTTGTCCATGATTCTTATAAGAGTTAATGGCATTTCAGTTTCAGTCTATGCTCACATGATCTAATAGTTCATTTCATAGCTAAATCATACCCCTTGAAACATTTGTAGCATGTATTTCACCCCCGAGAGTTATAAATCCGAAAAAAGTTAAAAGAAAAGGGGGACATGAACTCACAAATTTGCGTTCCGTATTATGTAATACCGTATGTGAGCGTCCGTATGCGTGAATAACCTACATGTGCACTAACTTGATTAGACACTAGGTCTTATCAGACCTCATACAAGTTGTTCATCTTGAATTCTTTATTATGTTATCGCTTGTCATCTTTGGAACAACTTTGTATTTGTAGAGCGTTGGTAGTTTACTCGCTCGATTGTTATATATATTGATTTCATAAGTGTATACATGTATTCTATGTGTATTGAATTATGTGTGAACGGGCTTCGCCCTTCACATGTTCTCGTGCCGCGCACGCATGTCATTGAACCTTTGTTCATGTCATTGGGCCGAGCCCATGTCATTTATGTTATTGGGCCTAACCCATGTTTTAATGTTATTGGGTCGAGCCCATGTCTTTCATGTTATTGGGCCTAACCCGTGTTTTAATGTTATTGGGCCAAGCCCATGTCTTTTATGTCATTGGGTCGAGCCCATGTTTCTTGTCATTGGGCCTTGGCCCATGTATTTTAGTAATTTGGGCCTACCCCAAATAATTTATCATTGGGCTCTAGCCCATGTATTTTAGTAATTTGGGCCTGCCCAAAATGTTTTGTCATTGGGCCTTGGCCCAAATCTAATTTTTGTGAGCCCATTAGAAATAATCTTGCATTTTACTCAAAAATTTACCAAGTGTGTAAACTTTTAAAATGTTCATTTTTCATATGAAAATACTTGGTAATTTTTATAGTTTTTTTTTCCGGATTCTTGTTATCAGCCTCATAGATTTGTGTTCGTTAAGTGTCTAAAAATGTGTTATTTTTAGACTCGACATCGCAGTAATTTTCCTCGCGATGTCGATACGCTCAATGTTGTCGTCGAGTGTTATGTATTACTGTTTCGACCATTTCGTTTATTCGTCTGTTTAATAGCATTTCATTGGAACATGTAGGAAACATGTATATGTATTTTTGGTGTCTTTTTATACTTGTTACATACAAGTATTTCTTGTAATTATGAGTGTATTATTTTGATCACCCTAAAAGTATCTATGTACATACACATAGCATATAATGCATATACTTGATGAGTTTTCAAAATATATTTTTTTGACAAAAATTATACTATTACATGGTTATTATTTTTACCCATTTATTTTTTTGTAAAAATATATTTTCAAGTTCATAAGAACTCTTGAATATTTGAGACTTAACCATTTTCATCAAAGCTTCCATAATGACGTTTAAGAACACTAATCGCGTTTAACTTTGTTAATCACCCATTAATCCCCTCTTTAATCGCGATTAGTTTTTAGAAAATTCTCCATAGTTTCTCCTAAAACTATGACGTTTCCCACGTTATAAAAACGCGTTTAAAGTATGTCTAACCCACTAATCATCATTAATCTCAACCAAGTTTCCACATATCACTTTGCATGCATGCATTCCTACATAATTATCATTATTTTCCATGGACTTGTGTACCATTATTCTTAAAAATAATGGCACTTTTATATACTTTAACTAGCTCTTTTTAAACCATCATTATATCATACTTTGTAATCTAGTTATTTTGTCTAAACACACTAGTTTAAATTACTTTTAAGATTATCTTAGACTTCTTAGTGTAAATCATGGTGTTTAGTTTTAAAAACAAAAGTCTCATTTACCACTAGTCATCTTCAAGTTCATTTCAAATCCATGGATCATAAGGATAATATCTTGTTTAGATCTAGATCATAATTTCTAGTCTAGATTACACAAGATTATAACTTTAATCATCCTACTTTATCATAATAATCATAAGCAAGATCATCAACTAGCACAAAGCAACATAATCAACACATAATATATGATTATTATAGACTTTTTATGTTGAGATTAGTGTTTTTAAGCTTTGTTTTTTTCCTTTTTTTTTTGAAGTTCAAGATGATTAACTTGTACTTTAAAAATCTACATAATTTTGCATGCTTAAAAAAATAATTAAAGAGGATCTTACAACTTTGCAAGAGTTTTAGTGATCTTTAGAAGAAAATAAAGCTTCCAAGCACCTCCTAGTGTTCATCCATACCTGTATAATCCTTGAATCATCTTGGAATGAGCTTTAAGTACTTGAAATAGGTTGTTTATAAATTGGAAATGGATAGATATATGAGGATGAAGTAGGTCGAGATTTCAAGAGAGCAAAAATGGTGATATGGTGTTGAGTTTTTTTTTTTTTGGGTAGATTATAATGTGGGAAGTAAGGTGGTGATGTATAAAAATATACAAGTTCTTTACAAACTCAATAGAAATCTTTCATGCCATGCTTATCACCATAATTTTGCAAGTAAGGGGCTTGTGGGCCCCTATGTTGAACGAATTTTGGGGTGGCATGGCATAATTTTCATATTTTTTTTTAACTTAATAAACATGTGAAAATATTTGTTAATTTGCTAGATATTTTAGCCATTAGTTTAATTAGGGTAATTAGGGTTTAGTGGTAGTTTAGGATTTGAAATAAAGCCTAACCAGTCTATTAGTTTAGTGGGTATTGATTTTGGACGGCAAGAATGCCACTAGTTCGCTCGTCGGTTCGATACCGGGTGATATATGGAAGGTATAATATAATACCGGAGGTTATAGTTTTAATTTACCATCGATGCTATGGCGTTTATTTAGGGTGCTTGTGACGCCAAAATATGGTTAAATAGTTCGCTAGACTAGTGTAATTTGTATTTTGATACTTTAAATGCTTTCCGTTTAGGCATCGGCTAGTTAACATCACTTTTATTTTGCACCGACGAAGGTTTGCCGCAAGTTGTTATTCCACACCCAAAATATGTATGAAGTGATTTCGAGTCCCAAAATAGGCTTAACTAGTTAACCAGTTTCTTCGTTTGGTTGTTTTGTGGCGAAAATATCACTTACTAGCTTTTCGGGTCGCTAACGAACAAGTTATGGGTATAGCAATATAGTACCGGAAGCTTGTTATTTTGGATGCTACAATGATATTCCCAAAGTGTTTTAGTGTATATATCATCAGTTATCATCATTCTGGAGTTCAAAAAATGCTTAATTATAGTTTCGAACGAGTTAAAAATAATATATTTTTAGCGAAACGGACGTTTTAGTATTTAGGCGTTGTACCGGAAAGTCCTAGATTTTTGCAAGATATGTTTTCTCATTAGTGTTTTCTTATGTAAATGGACTCAATCATGTCGTTCGTGTGTCGTTTTTCATTGTTTCGTTTTGTTTTCACGGTTTGCTGGTATGAATAGTGTAACCGTGAATAGTGCGCGCAACACTTTCTACCAACACTTTTAGGACATTGTTTGATCGGTTTCGAAATACGACGAAAACCAACATATGTTTTAGCATTGTTTTCTTGTCCTAACACTGTTATCCGATTTACGACACTGTTACGTAGTTAAATTACGCTAAATGCATGAGATTATGTAAATAAAATAGTGATTAGTTTGTACGGAATCACCGGTTATTTGCCATTTGTCACATTCTCCCCCTGTTAAAAAGAATTTCGTCCCGAAATTCACGTTGAGTTATCCTTTGCAGGAGTCTTCTCAAACACATGGGGATACTTTGTCTTGATTTGATCTTCACGTTCCCATGTATACTCGGGTCCGTGACATAGTTCCAGCGGATCTTTACTAGTTTAATACGACTTCTCCTTGTCTTATGGACTTTCCAGTCCATAACTACAAAAGGTTCTTTAGTAAACTGGAGTTTGTCGTCTACGTGAATTTCATCTGCTGGGATGGTAATTGTTTTCGTTGGTTGGACTTTTCTTTAAGATTCGACACGTGAAATGTATCATGTATGTTATTGAGTTCTTCTGGCAACTTTAGCTTGTAAGAAACAGTACCAACCTTTGCCAGGATTTCAAAAGGCCCAATGTATGCCGGGTTTAGTTTTCCGCGTTTCCCGAATCTAACTATGCCTTTCCAAGGCGAGATTTTTAGTAAGACTCTGTCTCCGACCTCGAAGGATAATGGTTTATGTCTTCTGTCCGCGTAGCTCTTTTGTCTGTCACGAGCCACCTTGACATGGTCTCGTATCTTTGATATCTTATCAGTAGTCTCTTGGACTAGTTTGGGGCCAATGAGTTGTTTGTCTCCGACTTCCGCCCAACACAGCGGTGATCGGCACTTTCGTCCGTATAGTGCTTCGAATGGGGCGGCTTTAATGCTTGTGTGATAACTGTTATTATAGGAAAACTCTACCAGAGGTAAATGAGTATCCCAGTTACAGCCTAAATCCATCACACAGGTGCAAAGCATGTCTTCCATAGTTTGGATGGTTCGTTCGCTTTGGCCATCGGTTTACGGATGAAATGTTGTGCTTAGATCCAAACGAGATCCAAGAGATTCTTGAAATGATTGCCATATTCTTGACACAAAGAGACCATCCTGATCCGATATTATCGGAATAGGCACTCCATGACGTGCCACAATCTCGTTGAGGTAGATTTCAGCTAACTTCGCGGTACTGTCTTTTTCACGAATAGGTAAGAAGTGAGCTGACTTGGTTAATCGATCAATGATAACCCATATCATGTCATGACCTCGAGAGGTCCGTGGGAGTCCTGTAATGAAGTCCATTGCTATATGTTCCCATTGCCAAACGGGAATCTTGGGTTGTTGTAATAAGCCAGACGGCTTCTGATATTCGGCCTTGACCTTTGCACAAGTTAGACATTTCCCAACATAGGTCGCAATATCTCCCTTGAGTTTAGGCCACCAATAGTATTCTTTTAAATCCTAATACATCTTATCTGATCCTGGATGTATTGAATATATGGACTTGTGTGTTTCATCCAGCACTAAGTCTCGTAGGCCACCAAAATATGGAATCCAGATCTTTCCCATGAAATATATAGTGTCATCTTTGTTCATTTCCATTTGTTTTTCTAATCCTCGCAAGGATTCTACTCGAATGTTTTCTGGCTTTAGAGCTTCTTGTTGTGCATCGCGCACTCGAGTAGTGAAGTTTGTCTGGATTGTTAACTCTAAAGCTCGTACTCGTAATGTTTTAACTCGTTCCTTCCGGCTCAAAGCATCCGCTACAACATTTGCTTTGCCCAGATGGTACTTGATTTTAGGCTCATAGTCGTTCAACAATTATACCCATCGTCGCTGGCGCATGTTTAGTTCCTTTTGATCGAATATGTATTGAAGACTTTTATGATCGGAGAATATGGTACACTTAGTACCATAAAGACAATGACGCCAAATCTTTAAAGAAAACACCACCGCGCCTAATGCTAGTTCGTGGGTGGTATAATTCTCTTCATGGACTTTTAACTGTCGTGACGCGTACACGATGACTTTTTCACGTTGCATTAACACGCAACCCAAGCCTTGATGCGATGCATCACAATACACCACAAAGTCATTGGTACCGTTAGGGAGCGATAAGATTGGCGCTTGCCATAGTTTATCTTTGAGTAGTGAAATGCCATTTCTTGTTTTTCGCCCCAATCGAACTTTCTATCCTTTTGAGTGAGCGAGGTTAGCGGTTGACAAATTTCAGAAAAATTCTCAATGAATCTTCGATAGTATCCCGCTAAGCCTAGAAATTGTCTTATTTCTGTTGGGGTCTTTGGGTCATTCCAGTTCTTTATGGCTTCTATCATAGATGGGTTAACATGTATTCCGTTCTCGTTCATCAAATGACCGAGAAATTGCACCTCGCGAATCCGAAATTCGCATTTTGAGAACTTGGCATACAATTGTTCTTTCTTAAGTAGTTCCAGAATAGTTCTCAAGTGTTGTTCATGTTCCGCCTCGGTTCATGAGTATATTAAGATGTCATCAATGAATACGATCTCGAACTTGTCAAGGTATGGTTTACATACTCGGTTCATTAAATCCATGAATATGGCGGGGGCGTTTGTTAAGCCGAATGGCATAACAAGGAACTCGTAATGCCCATAGCGAGTCCTAAACGTAGTCTCAAGAATGCTTTCTTCTTGAATTCTCAGCTGTTGATATCCGAATCCTAGATCAATCTTAGAATAAAACCGGAACCTTGTAATTGATCAAATAAATCGTCAATCCTTGGTAAGGGATACCAATTTTTTTATAGTTAGTTTGTTTAGCTCTCTATAATCGATGAACATCCGAAAGGTTCCATCCTTCTTCTTGACAGATAACACTAGAGCTCCCCAAGACGAGAAACTCGGTCTAGTGAATCCTTTGTCAAGCAGTTTCTGGAGCTGAGTGGATAATTCCCGCGTCTCCGAGGGCGCCAGTTGATATGGAGCTTTCGCCACTGGCGCAGCTCTTGGCACTGGATCGATGAGGAATTCAACTTGTCATTGTGGAGGCAGTCCTGTCAAGTCTTCTGGAAAGACTTCAGGATATTCCCTTACCACAGGTATGTCCTCCACCTTGCGCTCCTCGGCCTTCTTGTCAACCGCATGGGCAAGAAAGGCGATGCACCCTTTTCTCAGGCTCTTCCGAGCCTTCATGCAATTAATAATTCATAATGGCATGTCTTGACTCTCCCTGTGCACTAAAAGATGTTCTCTTGTCAGATGGATGCGCATGATCTTCTCGTGACATATGATTTCGGTTCGATTATCGGCTAACTAGTCTATGTTAAAAACTACATCGTAACAACCCAATTGAACGGGTAATGGTCAATGTAAATTTTCTGTGCTCCAAGTTCGAGTGTGGATCCTTAAACGTCTTCTCCCAACTCAACTAATCTACCATTGGCAATCCTATGGAATGAGGGGGCGTCTAGTTTACTTGACTCTAGGCTAAGTATATTTTGATTCTAGGAGGATGAAACTAATACCGACACCGGTATCAAACAAAATGGGTGCAATGGGTCGGTTGGTAGGAAACGTATCGGTGACCCTTAATGACTTCACATGACTCCGCTAATTCCCCATTAACTATCTTGATAGAGCCAGACTTGTCTAACCTACATGACTCTAATTCGTGTATATGCTTAATATCTAAAGATACTAAGTTAGGCTGACGTTGGTATCCAAAGGATTGAATCATGCTGGTTGTAGAGTAGAACGTACCCATGTCAACATTGGGATTTCGTGGAGTATTCATAGTTCTAACCGTACACACGCTTATTCCCTTGCTTGATTCGTCCTTAAACATCCATGATTGTAGTGATCTTCTTGTCCTTTCTTGAGTACATCTAACTCATTAGTTTCTGTCTTGTGCGCAGTCTCACCATACTGCTACACTTGACACTTTTGCAAGTGCCCTCATGGTGAAAGTTTCACTTATATCATTCAGGATTTTGACAAGTTATTAGCGTACTTCTTGTTGTCATCCTTGTATCTCAGGGCTAAACCACAAATGTAGCGCTCAGTGCGTTTGAATTCGGGTTTTATCCAGTATGCAACAATCCTTAAGAGATCGTAGAGGCGTCGGGGGTAACCAACAATATTCGTTCTAATCATGATCGGGTCCTAGAGTTCGGTTCCCAACCATGGAATTTTCCCGCTAGCGAGCAATACTCCTCTCGCATAACATCCTGGAGTTCTTCCAATGACAACCTCTTTGTTGTCTTACTCTCTATAGTTTGTACTTGAGGATTCAACCAAGTTAACGTCTCCTTCAACAGAAGGCTATTAGTTTACAAAATCGTTTGCTTAGAAGTACATTTACTAGCACGGTTAACTGACTTCCTTGTCTTTACTTAGTGGACAGGACTTACCACACCTCCCATATCAATAAGGTCTCACGACTTATGATCCGGGAAAGCCTTAGGATTAAAATCTGGTGTGATTGCATCTCCATGTGTGGCATTGCCACTCGTTCTCATCCCATCGGGATTTGAACCACTTGAGCTACCGGTACCATCCGTACCATCATTAGTGTCGACTCAACAACCCCATGTTGTCCAATTTCCGCAACCTTATGTTGTTCCATAAAAAAACTCTAGTTCGTCTTTAATAGTAGGGCGTTGATTGACTGCCCCTTTTTGGGCATAGATTTTCTTTTCGGTGCCATGTTATTTTGATACATAGTATCAAAGAGTCTAGACTTGTATTTGGATAGATATAGCCTACCATGCGCCTAAGAATTTAGAACGTAATTGGTCATGGAAACCTCAAGACCACATTGTTCATGTATGTTTGAACAATGGTAACATGAATAAATGCATCCAAAATGCGTAGTACCTCTTGCGTGTATTGACCATATGCCTACCTGGGAAAAAAAAGTAATTCATTGAGGAGGAGAAACCAAACAGTCGTTTCCATCCATACAGTATGTATTCTCTACCTCATGGAACTCGATCGTCCAAGGTAGAAAGATCCTTTGCCGCACTAACCCGTGTGACGAATACATTGATATCCCTTGAGCTCAACAAGCTCAAACAAAATTGTTATGACTTCCATAGATGTCGGATAAAATGCAAGGAAGGGGTAGTAGCATGGCTCATGCCATATCATTCCTTAGAATAAGACAAATGTCAAACGAAAGGAGTTAAATGCAATCATTTCTGATAACTAAGATAAGTTAAGGTGTCATGGACACCAAAGAACCAGCCCATGTACAAGAACTCCAAGAATGTTGAGGAAAATCCTCCAAGAGTGGCTATCAAGTTTTGTTTGCTTTCGATGACTTGTATCGAATGAATCATGTTATAGATCGAATGTTAGGTGTGAATAATGCGTGTGGTCCTCCTGTATCGTAGAGTGTTATAGTAACCATCCCGGTTAGTGTTCTCCCTAGATAGAAGCTTGAACAACTTAGAAATTTCGTATGGCTAGTGATCATTAGCTTGACCCGCAGAGCCCACTAGGATTTCCATACACTACAAGTTGTTATTACGTGGGCCCCCGTAATAATAAATTGTCTTGTATGGTCACCCTAGCATTCTCTCGTTCAAGCCGCCAATCAGTCAAAGAGAGGACACTATTGTCTATATACCTTCAACATAGGAGGGGCCTTCGGGATGGTCCACGTGCTAGTGACCGTTGTCATTTTTCGTGTTAGGGCACAACGTTAGATGAAATATAAGTAGAGAGAATCCGCCACGATAGCAGCTGGAGGGGCACCTTTAAGATGAGTACTTCATCTTCCTTGTCTGGACGAGAGTGTCATTGATCACGATTAGTATGAGCCTCAGGGACCTCTTCCTACTAGTAGAGTTGTTGTCCAAGGCCGCCACCTCCGGCTCTCGTCACTACCGAAGCCAGGCATATACCACCGGAGGGTAAACAACCATCTTCCACGGGATCAATGCTTTAGGATCTCGCTTTGGGACCACGTCCTCCATAAGCTTCGTAATAGACGCGAGGTCGTCATTTTCCTTGCGTGAGTCAAGGGTAATAACAGAATTCGTAGTCGAAGGTATTTTCGTCATGGCAAAATATTTCGTACAACACATATATAAATTCATTATATATAATCACTAAATCTCATGCTGTTTTGTTCTCGTGTTTCACATGTACTTCCTAATGTTTCGAGTCTATTCCTTATAAACAAACCATGTATTGATCCATATCCGTTACGTATGATTGAGCTCGCGTGATAGATCCTCATGTTATCGTGACACAATGAAAACCTTTTGTCATTTTGTCATACTTTTGAAATCATTTTTGTAATGTTATCAAGTTTGTTTTCATGTGAGAGCCCATAGTGATTGTAGTCCAAACTTTAATAAAAGTTTTTCCCTGGTTCACTACAATCGGAGCTCTGATACCAATCTGTCACACCCTGCTAGTTGCGGAAGAGTGTTGTGTATGACGTAAGAAAGGTAACCATTGCATCCAATCAAGTATCACCGGCTCAAGACTTGTTTCCTGAAATACATGTAGTTTCAAAAAGTCAACAAAAGTTGAGCGAGTTCATGCGTTTTGTATGAGTTCCAATAAACTTGTAAACATTTGACAGATTCCTTTGAAGACAGGTATGTAAAGTGTCTATGAACAGATCAATTAGTGTTTTGCATGGGCATTAATATATGTGAAAACATAGGGAGTACCCAACCCGAGTGGGCTATTATTAGTGTCGAATCCCCTCGACTATGTCGAATACCCTCGACTATATCAAATCACCTTGATTGTGCCAAATCACCTTGACTGTGTCAAATCACCTTGACTGTTGTCGAATCACCTCGACTGGGACACAAAAGCACTCTAAGTAGTCACAAATGGACCATGAGTGGGGCTCGGCCGTACCCATTAGATCTAACCTTTGTCCATGATTCTTATAAGAGTTAATGGCATTTCAGTTTCAGTCTATGCTCACATGATCTAATAGTTTATTTCATAGCTAAATCATACCCCTTGAAACATTTGTAGCATGTATTTCACCCCCGAGAGTTATAAATCCGAAAAAAGTTAAGAGAAAAGGGGGACATGAACTCACAAATTTGCGTTCCGTATTATGTAATACCGTAGGTGAGCGTCCGTATGCGTGAATAACCTACATGTGCACTAACTTGATTAGACACTAGGTCTTATCGGACCTCGTACAAGTTGTTCATCTTGAATTCTTTATTATGTTATCGCTTGTCATCTTTGGAACAACTTTGTATTTGTAGAGCGTTGGTAGTTTACTCGCTCGATTGTTATATATATTGATTTCATAAGTGTATACATGTATTCTATGTGTATTGAATTATGTGTGAACGGGCTTCGCCCTTCACATGTTCTCGTGCCGCGCACGCATGTCATTGAACCTTTGCTCATGTCATTGGGCCGAGCCCATGTCATTTATGTTATTGGGCCTAACCCATGTTTTAATGTTATTGGGTCGAGCCCATGTCTTTCATGTTATTGGGCCTAACCCGTGTTTTAATGTTATTGGGCCAAGCCCATGTCTTTTATGTCATTGGGTCGAGCCCATGTTTCTTGTCATTGGGCCTTGGCCCATGTATTTTAGTAATTTGGGCCTACCCCAAATAATTTATCATTGGGCTCTAGCCCATGTATTTTAGTAATTTGGGCCTGCCCAAAATGTTTTGTCATTGGGCCTTGGCCCAAATCTAATTTTTGTGAGCCCATTAGAAATAATCTTGCATTTTACTCAAAAATTTACCAAGTATGTAAACTTTTAAAATGTTCATTTTTCATATGAAAATACTTGGTAATTTTTATAGTTTTTTTTTCCGGATTCTTGTTATCAGCCTCATAGATTTGTGTTCGTTAAGTGTCTAAAAATGTGTTATTTTTAGACTCGATATCGCAGTAATTTTCCTCGCGATGTCGATACGCTCAATGTTGTCGTCGAGTGTTATGTATTACTGTTTCGACCATTTCGTTTATTCGTCTGTTTAATAGCATTTCATTGGAACATGTAGGAAACATGTATATGTATTTTTGGTGTCTTTTTATACTTGTTACATACAAGTATTTCTTGTAATTATGAGTGTATTATTTTGATCACCCTAAAAGTATCTATGTACATACACATAGCATATAATGCATATACTTGATGAGTTTTCAAAATATATAATTTTTTGACAAAAAATATACTTTTACATGGTTATTATTTTTACCCATTTATTTTTTTGTAAAAATATATTTTCAAGTTCATAAGAACTCTTGAATATTTGAGACTTAACCATTTTCATCAAAGCTTCCATAATGACGTTTAAGAACACTAATCGCGTTTAACTTTGTTAATCACCCATTAATCCCCTCTTTAATCGCGATTAGTTTTTAGAAAATTCGCCATAGTTTCCCCTAAAACTATGACGTTTCCCACGTTATAAAAACGCGTTTAAAGTATGTCTAATCCACTAATCATCACTAATCTCAACCAAGTTTCCACATACCACTTTGCATGCATGCATTCCTACATAATTATCATTATTTTCCATGGACTTGTGTACCATTATTCTTAAAAATAATGGCACTTTTATATACTTTAACTAGATCTTTTTAAACCATCATTATATCATACTTTGTAATCTAGTTATTTTGTCTAAACACACTAGTTTAAATTACTTTTAAGATTATCTTAGACTTCTTAGTGTAAATCATGGTGTTTAGTTTTAAAAACAAAAGTCTCATTTACCACTAGTCATCTTCAAGTTCATTTCAAATCCATGGATCATAAGGATAATGATCTTGTTTAGATCTAGATCATAATTTCTAGTCTAGATTACACAAGATTATAACTTTAGTCATCCTACTTTATCATAATAATCATAAGCATGATCATCAACTAGCACAAAGCAACATAATCAACACATAATATATGATTATTATAGACTTTTTATGTTGAGATTAGTGTTTTTAAGCTTTGTTTTTTTTTCCTTTTTTTTTGAAGTTCAAGATGATTAACTTGTACTCTAAAAATCTACATAATTTTGCATGCTTAAAAAAATAATTAAAGAGGATCTTACAACTTTGCAAGAGTTTTAGTGATCTTTAGAAGAAAATAAAGCTTCCAAGCACCTCCTAGTGTTCATCCATACTTGTATCATCCTTGAATCATCTTGGAATGAGCTTTAAGTACTTGAAATAGGTTGTTTATAAATTGGAAATGGATAGATATATGAGGATGAAGTTGGCCGAGATTTCAAGAGAGCAAAAATGGTGATATGGTGTTGAGTTTTTTTTTTTAGTAGATTATGATGTGGGAAGTAAGGTGGTGATGTATAAAAATATACAAGATCTTTGCAAACTCAATAGAAATCTTTCATGCCATGCTTATCACCATAATTTTGCAAGTAAGTAAGGGGCTTGTGGGCCCCTATGTTGAACGGATTTGTTAATTTGTGTAGGATCGTTTTTTGACCTGACGAGTCAATCAGAAGAGTGCTTAGACTAGATCAGAGGCGGAATTCATTGATTTAGTCTTCGTAAAGCTTGATTTCACTATTTAATGTCTCTTTTATTGATTATCCAATCGTTTACAAGCACTGGAGACAAATTGGCAGGGCTTCGCCTAACCAAACAAGACCAAAGCAACTGTTACAATCAGACTCGCTCATTGGACTATATATAGGTGATTGGGTTCGCTTATTGGACAGGCCCAATAAGCGAACCAGTCACTTGCCACTCGAGCGAACCACTCAATGGTCATACGAGCGGACCTGCTATCTTGCCGTTCGAGCGAACCTAACTCTAATGGGCCTAATGAGCGAACCTATTGTCTAATTCTCATACAATCCCATATTTTCTCGTACAACAAGCCCTAAAATGACATTCTAAGACAAAGACTTGATCCAAGACGAAATCAACAGATAAAATGCACCAACAGACTCCCCCTCAGATGTTGATGGAGTCGTTCGTCAAATCTTTGGCTGCTTCCTATCTGTATCTCTTTTAGTCTTGATCAATCTCTAGGCTCTACAATTTTGGTCTTCTTCAGGAAATTCTCCTGGAATCATTGCATCTTCAGGAACTTCTGCCTGGAATAATGTGCCTGGATCATTCTCTGGCTATAACTTTCATCAGACTCCCCCTATCATCATGCTAGGATCGCCGTCTGGAATTTGTTATCACCATTGAAATCAACTCCTGGCTTTATCATTTTAAACTTCTTCTCAGGTTCTGATGTATCTCCTGGCTTTCCCTAGCAACAGGATCAGAAACCTGCACAACTCGAATAATCTATCACAAACAAACACAATTGTGATTCAACTTAATGAATCAACTAATCATTTGACACTTTTTACAATTAAACACTGATCACAAATTTGAAACATTCCAATTTCTGATTCAACCTAATGAATCATTTTAAACATTTCAAACCACTTAACCAACCTGTCTGTTCATCAAGTTTAGCCTTTGAGATTTTGAAAATCAGCTCTTCAACATCAGTTGTCGAAAATCTTTTTGCATTTTTCAAAATATGAAACGTAAATGCAAAGACAGAAATTTAAATGCAAAACAAACATATTTTTGTGAGTTTGTGCAAGAGGATCATATCAGTTTTTGAGACACATCACAAGCACCGTTAAGCTTCTAATCGTTTTAAGTTCTAAACGATTCACGTAGATTGACGATATAGTTGTCCTCTTAAATTTTCATACAATTTTCAATCTATTCAGGATACTATTTAAGTGTTTTATGAACTTAGTTCAATTCATGTGTCCCACCTCTTGAATATACTCCCGTATCCAGAATCCCAATATTCAGTCTTACAGGTATGAATACTACAATGATATCTGTACATAAATTAGGGGAAAAATGCGAGAACTGAGAGATCTCAGGTCAGAACTTCCGTTCAGCAGAGAGATATCAGCTTCGACTTAGCAGTGTGTCCCCTTTAGAGGATCTTTTCAGCTACAGCAGATGATTATCAATTTTATTTTCTAATCAACTGAGGGCTTTATGCTATATTTCAAGCATTTTGGTGAAAGTATTAGCCAGGGACTAGGTCAGAACTACCGTTCAGCAGAAGTCCCAGAATAATACCCCAGACATCATAGAGTATAAACACCTAGTATATCAGAATACGAGACCTTTCAAACGAGATTTCAGGGGTTACCTATATATCCAAGTAGTGTTCCCCACGAATTTCACAAGTTTGAAATTTTAGGTTTATATCCCGAATAAATCTACTAAATGTACGAAAACCTATCGTCACATCATCAGTGAGACCATTTATCACATTTGGCATTACATTTCTTTAGCGTGCTGTGATAGTCCACTGATTTACTATCATTTCCTCTTATTATGCAACAAAACTCATTTTTAATTTTTCAATGTTTTTGACATTTTCAAATTTTCTGATTTTTTTTTAAAAATTTTTCTCCCCCTAAAATCAAAATATGTTTCAATTTTGATTTTCTGGGAAAATTTGAAACAAACTGTACAAATATGACAACATGATGAGAATCACTTCAATTCTCCATCCACTTGGCATAAACAATCAGAACTCCCCCTTACAACAAACTATTTTCCCATTATGATCTCAAAACACTTAAGTTTGTTTTAATCAAAATGGTTTTTCCAGAAAATATAAGTTTGTTTACCAAACATTTTAGGTTCGGGGTTATCTCATCATCTTGTTTTCTTCAAACATTTTTTAAAGATTTATCATTTCCAGTTTCAAAACCCAAACAACATTTGTAGAAAATCAAGTACAACTTAATGTCCCTGATTTACCACATTTGAGGCGAAAAATCACCAAAGTGAAATTTCTCAAGAAGTATGCCGATTCATGCTCCACGCTTACCAACCTGGGAGCTCCGGCAAGTCAGGTTTTTTACTTAAACAGATTCACCCAAGCCTGACGGTCCTTGGGTGATTTCGAATTCTTGTTCAACAATGGTGGAATGTTTGCATCATCCATTGTTAAACTTGAATTCTCCTTTTTTACCTCAACCAATGGCTCCTCTGGTTTTGACGAACCAGAATCATTGCCTGCAGGTGGCTTGTCTGACTTTGACCTGTCAGATTCATCGCCGACCTTTTTCTTCTTCTTTTCTTCTTTCGTCCTCAGATTTGTATCTGATGAATCTGTCTTGCCTGACTTTGCAATTGATAGGGTTGATTCACCAGAACTTTTATTTTTTCCAACGGATGAACCCGAGGACAATATCTTCTCCAGATATTCTCTTGCTTTCTTTCTTTTCTTCCTCAGTCTGTCTTTCTGCCCCTGTGAAAGTTTAACTTTCTTTTCTTGCATTGACTGTTCTTGAACTTTAGGTTTCAGAACCTTCTGTTCCTGGGGCTTGACTTTGACTGGAATCTTTGCCACTTTCTGAGAATTAACCCTCAATCTTTCACTTGATTTCCTTGGGCAATCTCTGGCAATGTGACCTTTGATGTTGCAGTTAAAACACCTCCTGGTCTCATAACTCCAATACTGGTAGTTAACAGCAATGTGTCCGTGATATCCGCAGCTGTAACACATTCTGTTATCATACCAATCACCATTTTGAGTCCAAACGTTCAGATCAAAGCATTGTTTGGCTTGGTGATATTCCTTTCTCAAATTTGCTGAATTTGGCTTTGAAGCACTGTGATCCGACCTGCACCACTTATTACCAACAGTTTTTGAGTTTTCATTTTTTACTTTTTGTAATTTTTTATTTTGATTGGATGATCGATCTGATGAACTTTTATTATCTTTTTGTTTCTGTTCCACTTTCTTCTTCAAAGGTCTTTGTTTAGAACATTCACCTTTTTCAGTCGATTGTAGAACAGTTTTCTGAAATTTTTCTTTTGATTTCAAAAATAATTTTTGTTTTTCTAATTTTTCATTTACATCATCAGATTTTTCATCGCAATCTTCAACTTTGACATTGTCAAAGTTTGTGACATCGTCACTTATTGGAACAGAATTGATCGGTTTTGGACAAGGAAATTTCAAACCGTCAGATGAAGTCACAAAACCTTTCAATTTCTTCTCGAGCTCATCAATTTTCTTTCTAGAATTCTCAGCTTCATTTTCAAACTGAGATATTTTACTGAGCTGAGAAGCAATTGTATTCTCATTTTCAATTTTCATGTTTTCAAGAACAGACTTTTCATTTTCCAAAGCTTTTATCTGTTCTTGAAATTTCTTTTCATTTGCTTTCAGATTTTTGTTTTCAAGTTTTATCCAGAAATCTTCATTTTCCGAAGATTTCTGTTTGCTTTCAAACTCCTTTTCTTTTTCTTTCAAAGCTTTGTTTTCTGATGTCAAACTGTTCAAGTTACTTAAAAGTTTGTCATTTTCAACTTTCAACTTCTCACAATTTTCTTTCAAAATAAGAATCTGCTTATCATCAGCATGCTTCACATCTTCTAACTTCTTGACTTCCGATGTCAAACTTTCCGCATCCATCAAGAGTTTGTCATTTTCAGTCTTGAAGCTGTCACATTTTGAGCACATTGATACAGAACTTGAAGATCCAGACTCTACAGATTCCTCAGCATTTGAAATATCCTTTGTTTTCATCTTGTATGTTCCTGCACAAAAGAGTTTAACAAAATCAACAGGATTCATACTTTCATCAATATAACATTTCCTTTTGATATCATATTTCAGAGTACTCTTTGTTGCAAGAAACACACAAATTCTTCTATCAACTTCAATGAGTACATCCAGCTCCAATCTATTTAAATTCTTTTCCATCTCAGACAAAAAATCCCTCCTTTTCTTTTCTTCCTTATAACACTCTGCATTAACCTCATTAAAGAACTGATATGGAAAAAGCTCTGGAAAGAAATCTTTCAGTTTTAGCTCAACCATGAACTCATCCCATTTAGCAGGTAATGCAGTTGTCAATTTTGATATATGTTCATCATTTGACATCCTAATACCCGTTCTCCACATATTGTCCGTTAGAATTTTAAACCGTTTTTCTATCTCTTTCAACGTTTCATCTTTTTGACATATGAATAGTTCAAAACTTTTAGCCCAAATATCCGAACTCACATTTCTATGATCAGTATCTATAATCCTCATATACCAATTGTTAAAATCTTCAAGCTTATTGTTTTCTTGTTCATCAAATACCATCGTCATTTTTTTTCACAAAAACCCGACACGTGTTTGTTGACTAAAAAGCGAACCACTGATGACAGAAAAGCGGACCAGAACAACAATCGGACTCAAAAGCAGACCAGATGAGTCAAATAAGTGGACCGGATGATTCACTTTGGAGCGGACCGGACAAATAAGCGGATCGGACAAGCTGACCTTGGAGCGGACCGACCGTATAAGCGGACCAATTTCCAAATAGGCGGACCGAGTGACTGAATCCGCGAACCGGATGAGCGGACCGGGTGTCTGAATCAGCGAACCGTATAAGCGGACCGACTGAAACTTTGGAGCGGACCAGGCAGGATGACCGAATAAGCGAACCCAGTCAATGCCCGTTCGAGCGGACCAGAAGCTGTTCGTTCGATCGGACCACATTCAAATCCATTTTTGACCCACTTAAACTTTGAATTTTGACACGAAACTTTCCAGGGTTTGTCGTTATACTGATGCGCACAATCCTTGAAATTTTGAGACGATTCCGACCGTTAAAACTTTCCGAACGAAGAAAAGAAGGTGTAGAAGACAGAATTTTGAGCGAAAATCGAGCTAAACGGTAAGAACTCTTCCTCCTGAGCTCTGATACCACTTGTAGGATCGTTTCTTGACCTGACGAGTCGTTCAGAAGAGCACTTAGACTAATTCAGAGGCGGAATTCATTGAATAAGTCTTCGTAAAGCTTGATTTCACTATTTAATGTCTCTTTTATTGATTATCCAATCGTTTACAAGCACTGGAGACAAATTGGCAGGGCTTCGCCTAACAGACAAGACCAAAGCAACTGTTACAATCAGACTTGCTCATTGGACTATATATAGGTGTTTGGGTTCGCTTATTGGACAGGCCCAATAAGCGAACCATATAAGCGAACCAGTCACTTGCCACTCGAGCGAACCACTCAATGGTCATACGAGCGGACCAGCTATCTTGCCGTTCGAGCGAACCTAACTCTAATGGGCCTAATGAGCGAACCTATTGTCTAATTCTCATACAATCCCATATTTTCTCATACAACAAGCCCTAAAATGACATTCTAAGACAAAGACTTGATCCAAGACGAAATCAACAGATGAAATGCACCAACAATTTGTTAGATATTTTAGCCATTAGTTTAATTAGGGTAATTAGGGTTTAGTGGTAGTTTAGGATTTGAAATAAAGCCTAACCAGTCTATTAGTTTAGTGGGTATTGATTTTGGACGGTAAGAATGCCACTAGTTCGCTCGTCGGTTCGATACCGGGTGATATATGGAAGGTATAATATAATACCGGAGGTTATAGTTTTAATTTACCATCGATGCTATGCGTTTATTTAGGGTGCTTGTGACGCCAAAATATGGTTAAATAGTTCGCTAGACTAGTGTAATTTGTATTTTGATACTTTAAATGCTTTCCGTTTAGGCATCGGCTAGTTAACATCACTTTTATTTTGCACCGACGAAGGTTTGCCGCAAGTTGTTATTCCACACCCAAAATATGTATGAAGTGATTTCGAGTCCCAAAATAGGCTTAACTAGTTAACCAGTTTCTTCGTTTGGTTGTTTTGTGGCGAAAATATCACTTACTAGCTTTTCGGGTCGCTAACGAACAAGTTATGGGTATAGCAATATAGTACCGGAAGCTTGTTATTTTGGATGCTACAATGATATTCCCAAAGTGTTTTAGTGTATATATCATCAGTTATCATCATTCTGGAGTTCAAAAAATGCTTAATTATAGTTTCGAACGAGTTAAAAATAATATATTTTTAGCGAAACGGACGTTTTAGTATTTAGGCGTTGTACCGGAAAGTCCTAGATTTTTGCAAGATATGTTTTCTCATTAGTGTTTTCTTATGTAAATTGACTCAATCATGTCGTTTGTGTGTCGTTTTTCATTGTTTCGTTTTGTTTTCACGGTTTGCTGGCATGAATATTGTAACCGTGAATAGTGCGCGCAGCACTTTCTACCAACACTTTTAGGACATTGTTTGATCGGTTTCGAAATACGACGAAAACCAACATATGTTTTAGCATTGTTTTCTTGTCCTAACACTGTTATCCGATTTACGACACTGTTACGTAGTTAAATTACGCTAAATGCATGAGATTATGTAAATAAAATAGTGATTAGTTTGTACGGAATCACCGGTTATTTGCCATTTGTCACAATAGTGACGAGGTTTGCTGCTGTCACGTGACTCTGGATCTCTGGCACTAAACCTTTGAGGTACAACTCGATTCGCTTGATGGGAGGATCCCCCGTAGTAGGACACAAAATTGCCAGCTCATTAGACCTTTTCGTATACGCTTCGATTTCTGACCCCGTCATCTTTAAGTTGAAAAACTCCACCTCTAGCTTGTGGATGTCGTCGCGACTACAATACTCTTCTTTGATCAATTCCTTGAAATCATTCCATGGGGTGGCGTTAGCAGCTACAATCCCCAGCATTTGAACCTGAGCGTTCCACCACATGAGCGCTATACCTTAATGAGTACCAGTGTCATACTTCACCCTACGAGCCTCAGGGCATTCACACATCTCGAAGACAGACTCGAGCTTTTCGAACCAGTGGAGGAGGCCTACCGCTCCTTCAGTGCCACTGAACGTAGTAGGTCGACAATCCATGAAAGTTTTGAAGGTACATGCAGGAGGCTGAGCATGTTGACCTGTCGTGTATGTAAGAAGAGACAAAGTTAAACACAAGTGTTGGTTTAAGTGAGTAGGATCTAAAGATCCTAGAGTAAGTTGCAATGGCAGGTTATACCTCCTGCCTGAGCGGCTGCGAGTGCTGCAGTAACTTGTTCATTGATCAGAGCCGTTAGCCGGGCTTGAGTTAGGTTAACGTGTCCACTCATGATCTTCATACTAAAGGAAACATGAGTGAGAGATGTTCGCGAAAGTGCGATGACAGAAGAGAGTAAGCACACATGTGTTTTCAAACAACAGTTATTACGTTCAGCTAAGCATACCATGAGCAAAATTCTATGTAATTAGTAAGTAGGCAATAAAAGCATAAACCATACCACCTAGAATGTTGAGTCTTGCACGTGGAGCAAAGCGTCGTTGTGGATCGTTGAGCACTGTACAGGTTATAGTCTGGTTTTTACCAAAAAGCTTTTCCCTTTTTAAAACCAAGTTCACTATAACCAATGGCTCTGATACCAATCTGTCACACCCCCAAAATCCACTCGCGGAGTAACACCGCTTGGAGGCGTGACTGACCAGGATCAAGCCACCAATCATATTGAACATTACAAGTATTAAATAAAATTCAACCACACAATATGAAAGGTGTTCAAAACAAACGCATAGTTAAAGTATTTAGCGGAAGCATATATGTAAAAACCCCAAACATAAGTAATAAGTTTATAAAGTGTAAATGTTTAACATGGATTCAACAGTCCATGTCCCCACAACGATTTCGCCTCCCGTGCAAGCTCCAATAATACCTAACGACCTGCAAGGCATGTAACAACGAGTCAACAACAAAGTTGAGCGAGTTCACAGTTGGTTGTTTAGTTTTACCAGTTGGTTTTGAAATCATAAGTTGTTTCATGTACCACAAGTTAACAAGTTCTTTTGTTTCCCAAACCATAACCATAATCAGTGGGGGGCTTCCCCTGTGAACCACTAGACCATACCATATCGACTACTAACGAAATATAAGTTGTGCCCTACATCAGTGTCTATCATCACTGACAGTTTGCCATAGTCCATTAGTGCACGCCCGTTCGAATGACACGGTGTGAGGTTTGTTAAACCTAATAGCGCTATTAACTAATGATCTGCTCGCCATCGGCCTCGGCGATTAAGTCGATATAAAGAGGAGGGACTTCATGATAGAGTTTTGTCTAGCAAGTTAAGGTTGTTGTCCTACCCAAGGAGGACGAATGTATGTAGTTCTACCCAAGGAGAATACGTAGGAGTTATAGTGGCATCCTACCCAAGGAGGATGGTCGTACATATCCTACCCAAGGAGGATATGTAGAGTCCGTTTTAGTTTATTAACCCATTCCCAACCCTTGGGAATCCCATGCCTTATAGAAAGTGTGAACTCGCCTTGGTTTGCTCGGTATGCTAAACTATGTGCTCACAAGTAATCAGTCAAGTCCTATAGTAATGCACGTATACACAATCAGTACATGTTCGTAATGTTTCACATGCAATCGTTATCACAGAGTGTGTTTAGCACTTAACATCATGCATCACAAACAATTAATCACATTCATACAATTCATGCTTCTCATAAATGTCTTTTGCAGTTTAGTCTAACATAGTTATCCAATAACACACTTAACAGAGTTAGCAAGCTTAACTGGATTCACATATATAACAAGGTTACACATTTAACAGAGTTAACATCTAACACAACTAACAAACTAACTGTGTTACATGCTTAACCTAACAGAGTTAATAAGTTTACAGAGTTAACATGATTAACTGAATTAACAACTAACAGAGTTAATAACTAACAGAGTTGCATGCTAAACAGAACTAAGGTGCCAGACACTCAATGAAATCACCTGTGACGAACATACATGCTTGGAGAAATCCCTGTCTTGGCGAAAACACATTTTGGCGAAATCCCTAATGGCGAAAACCCTAGGGTTTTCATCGAACATAAGGTGTGATGAAAACACCTAGTGTTTTCGTCTGACCCTAGTGTCTTCGTGGCCCTTGTGTTTTCATCAGCTACACCATCATCATCAACATCAGTTACACAACACAGAGTCCCTAATCTCATCTGACAATTCGATTATCTTCATCACCCAATCATTCAACCAAACTGACTCATGCAATCATATAAATTACTATATCACTATGATCATCACTAAATCATTATTCATTATTAGCAGGTTGTCATGATCAAACAGTAGTCAACATATGCATACAATAGAACCATAATCTGTTAATTATCTAACATCATACCATCAACATAACCAGAACATCAACATTAACAAGATTATAAGGATCCCTAACATACAATCCATTCAATTCATATGATCACAAACACTACATGCCAACAGTTAGTTCATACTGCCAATGATTTTCCAAGTGTTTTAAATCAAACAATAGTAAGTGGTCGATCACTAACCCAAACAGGAAAAACAGCAAATCGATCGATGTAAAAGGCTTGAGTACTCACGGCTGCCGTTCGGTTTCAAATGAGAGCGAGAGAGGAGGTGAGAGGTGGTTAGGGTTTCTATCAGTTATAGATTTCATGCACAGTTTATAACCAAACCTCTATCCGATTGCTACTGGGCCGAAGCCCATATGTTGTTTTCGCCGATTAGTGGTGGACGAAAACACTAATGTGTTTTCGTCAAGGGTGTTTTTCAAGTGGGAGGGTGTTTTCGGGTGGGTTAGGGTATTCGGCCAAGGTTCTATTATTTTTGCAAGATATGTATAACATATACACACATAATATACACATAACGAATAACACTTATATTGCACCTCAAATAAATATAAAACACACTTTGCAAATAAGTACAAGTTAAATCGAATAGAGACCTTGAAAACTCGGGTTGTCACACTATTTGCTATTAACCACCACATTTCATCACTTGAACTCCCCTAGCCTTGAGCTAGTGGTAAGAACTTAGATCCTTGCATTTTTTCATCTTGTTTAGGTGGTTAATGATGTATTATGATCAAAAGTATTAAGAACACTAATGAATCTTATGAAGAAGACATGAACATACACTTGCTAGATGAAGATATCATGATAAATACTAGTTGATATGCATATTGATCATTGTTTGTTGGTAGAAATGATGTGAATCATCATGTAGTCTTGCTAGATCATGATTAAAAACACGATCTAGCAAGATGAGAAAGTAAGAATGTTGTAGGATGATGGAATCATCCACACATAAACCATGAACTTGAATGAATGGATGGTTTCTTGAAAAATAAAGATCAAAGTAGGTTATAATCATGTGGATCTAAAGATCCATGAGTGGTTTTTCAAAAGAACCAAGTGAAAAATATAAGTTTCATTAAAACTTGGATCTTACATAAACTAATCACATTTTTGGTGGATAAACAAGTGTAGAAACACTTGTATGACAAGAAAATTTCATGAAGAAATATTTTTAGAAAATAAGATTGGAAGTTGTAAACACTTAAACTCTTTAAAAATAAAGTTTTTAAAGAACTAATCACATTTTAAAAGGTAACAAGACTTACTAAGGACACTAGTAAGTTACTACACATTTTTATAAATTTTCAAGTTCATGAGTTTATAGTTTATGCTTGTTTTTGGCAACTAGAGGTTGTATACTGTTGATTGAGAATTGTTTGAATGAATTTTTGAAAAAGAAAATGATATGCTAGTAAGCATGGACACCTCTATTTACAAAGGAAACTCTGACGAAATTTTTCTAAAATCCAACACTTAGAAAATATTTTTCTAACAAGTGTTACAAATATATTTTTAACCTTGTTTTCAAAATAAACTTCGCCATGATTTTTATTACAAAAATACCAAGTGCCGAAGGTTGATTTTCGTAAATAAAATATGATAAATATATATTTAGAATATATATTTTATACTAAAACTCTTGTGTGATTATTTGTTTATTTTGTGAACTAGTTATATTATTTTTAGGGTAAAATAATATGACTTGACAAATACCACGGAAATTACAACTCCAAAATAATACAAAAATTCTCACGAAATAATATTTAAGTTACGCACTTGTTATTGCAGAACGAAACGCTAAAACGTAACTTATGTGATATTTCAGAAAATACTCTTACACGTACACTTTTGGTAAAATATTATTTTGGAAAATTTATGAAGTAAAATATAATATTTTTGGGAAAAATATATATATTTTTTTGAATTAAGATGTTTTAGACAAATAATTTAAATATATTTTTCTAAGTGGGACTAAAAATATATTTTTCGGAATTACAAATGTACATGTATAAATACCCCCATCATTGGGAAGGAAATATACATATAAAATAGTTGAGAAGTGTGGATACGAAATAGTTGCCTAACTATTATTCCTAAAAACAAAATTTAAGTTAAAATAATTATTATTATTTTAACAAAAAGTCACAAACTTGGTATAATATCAAAGTAACGCAATTCAAAACATTAAACCCTAAACCCTAAACCAAGGCACGACCCGTTCGTCTAATAGACATTAGTACGTTGTAGGTCGCCGGGTAGCTGATCAAGTTTGAGATTGACGTTACGATACATGAGACGCACTTCAGTGAGTTCATGTCCCCCTTTTCTCTTAATTGTTTTCGGTTTTATACTTCGGGGGTGAAATACATGCTACAATTATTACAAACTCTTATTTACATGGTATGGTTAGTTTAAGAAGGGTTTTTATGACGCGATCATGTGAGTGGTGGGCATGACACTTAAGGCCATTAATCCTCATTGTAGGACCAAGGGACATGAGTGATAGATCTATTTGGGTGTAGCGTGCCCACACCCGTGAGGCCGGGGCGGCCCATAGTGGTGACTATGTCTTCATACCGGAGACAAATTTGCTAGGTTTGAGTCTTCCTGCACCAGTTCACACATACCATTGGCTTTGCAACCCATTGGTGATCAATTTTTTTTCCTTAATTGCTGCATACCAGGGATTTTCATACTTACAGACACATTTTTAAAGGTTTTACACACTTACATACACATGAACTCGCTCAACTTTTGTTGACTTTTCAAATTACATGTATTTCAGGGAATTAGTGGATCTGGCGGAGTATGCGTTGTGTCAAGGCTGCGTAGTGAATAAAGATGTCATCCGAGTCGTCGAGTTTAGGAGGTGGATCCCTTTCCTGGACGGGATACATAATTCTAAACTTGGGTTTTTATTTACGTACTTTTGATGAGTCATTGTGAACTCTGTTAATCATGTCATGGTCGTTGTGGTATTTTTAACTTAATGAATGGATGAACATCATGTGTTTTATCATATAGCATTGTCATGATTGTTGCTATGGTATTAAGAAGTCACACCAATATAATCCACGCTTCCGCAAAAGCCAGGGTGTGACAGCTTGGTATCAGAGCCTCGATCATAGCGAACTAGGATTCCTTCTCGAGTCTAGACTATGATCACTAGGGCTCTCACGAAAACATTTTTTACATTGCATACACTAAACGTCCAGATCCAGGGCACAAACATTTTCACAAATAAAAGGCACAAGTACACTTTTCAAATTTGTATTTCAGACTTAGAGACTGAGGGAGTTTAGCCTTAGAGGCTAGGGAGGTTCAGTCTTAGAGACTGAGGGGTTCAATCTTAGGGATTGGGGAGGTTTAGTCTTAGAGACTGGGAGGTTGGTCATAGAGACCAGGGATTTAGTCTTAGAGACTAGGAGAGTTGGTCTTAGAGACCGGGGAGTTGGTCTTAGAGACCAGGGAGTTAGTCTGAGAGGCTAGGGAGTTCAGTCTGAGAGGCTAGGAGGGATAGTCTGGGGAGACTAGGAGGATTACTTGCTTGCATTATTGTGACTTACATGTTTATTTGATTATATGTTGATATATGTGCATGTGTGTGGTTGTGTTACAGACACTATGGTTTCTTCTTTTGATACGGGAGTATCAGACACGTTGGACCCCATGGCGGTTGTATCAGACGATGAGATACCATCCGAGGGAGAGGTTTACACGTCAGACACTACTAGCACGGATGAGGATGACTTTCAGCCGTTTGCTCGTCCTGATTTTGGGGATGATATTCCTATTGTTGATGGCCCTTTCGGTGGGGACCTACCTCTTATTCAGGTCCCTTCTCCCCTTTCAACTTGTTGCAGTTCCTCTCGAGGATCTGCCACATGAAGAGTTCGCTAATGATGACATCGATTTGTTGCTAGAGGGTCCCCCGGAGGGTGACCAGGATGGTGTGGCCCTCATGGATGAAGATGTCCCTCTTGCTGATGATCCCGTTGTCGACCCTGTTGTTCCCCTGGCTGAGATTCCTGCTAATGTGCACATTGCTGATCCTGTTGTTCCAGTCGAGGCTCCCATGGAGGAGACTCCTTTTGATCCGTTTGGTCCTTACTCCTTCGAGTCTGTAGCGTCCGCTTCACTGCACGCCCAGGGCGTACAACTCTATTCCTCTTACTCCGACTCAGACATGGCGATGTCTGTTGCGCCCCTCGTTCCCCACGACGTTGACCCAGATCCGGAGGTCGAGTTTTTACCTGATGAGCTTGCTCCAGTTGGTCCAGAGCCGGTTGTTGCTCATGACCCCATTGATGCCCCAGCTGTTGCACATTTGCCAGACCCTTTACCTGAGCCTGATCATGTCGATATACCAGACATAGCACCACCCGTCATTGTTGCGCCCGTCGATTTACCACCGGTTTCTGATGTTCCCGTTATTGATGCACCCATTATTGCACTGGTAGTACCTGTTTCGGCCCCTGTGCATGCTGACCATGCACCGTTTGCCGCTCACATTGATCCTCGTTATGCTGACACCCGTAACGGGTGGATCGAGGATGATGATGACTACCCACCGTTTGTGCTACCCGTCACTCCTCCTGTAGCACCTGTTTCTGCACCTATTGAGATTCCATTGTTCCACCCACACACCTCTGACGTCCATCGCACTGACCTTCCCATCACATTCCTCCAGGACATTCCGCCACCTCGTCCTAGGGAGGGTTCATCAAGGCAGCCGCCTGTTTTTGTTCCACCCGTATCATCATCCGTTCCGTTCATGTCCCAATTCCCTCACACTGCACCATCTTTCGTACCTTCAGGCGAGTCGTTTCTGTGGGCTTCGCCCAATGTTATGCCGTTATCAGACCCGTATCACCCTTTTCATGTGGGGTACACGACAGAGGACATACTGATCTCCCTTCAGCTACAGCAGGACGCACCGAGTCGTCGCATTCAGGAGTTAGAGAGGGCTCCACGTCCTCCATGCCACTGTCAGACTCCTTTTGCCGCACCACACGCTCCCCTTCCGCTTCCCCCTGATTCGGATGTTCGTTTCCTTACATCTGAGCAGCAGATTGCCTATTTGCTGCGTGTCATTCGTGCACTAGAGGAGGACTGGGTGCACATGCGCCGGTTGCTTTTCTCTTATCTTCCTCCTCCTCCGCCATCAGCATAGATATTTTTGGTTCGATGTAGGTAGATCATTTTGGTGAGAAAGTCGCAATTGGGCTAGCATACGAAGACTTTTGGAAGACCACACTTTGTATATGATATGTGTAGACTGACTTGTATTTTGAGGGTGATGTAACCCTATGATCTCATTTTGATGTGTGATGTACTGTAAAACATGTAAAACTATATTGTGGTCGTGATTAATGAAAGCTCAATGGCAACGTTCTCACTACATGCTTTATTGAATTATTTGTTTTATATTATAACATGGGATGTTATGTGGTTGATGGATGTTAATATATATGCATATTTATTATACTTACTATGACCTGACCAATATGATCATCTTTTAGAAGATGCCTCCACGGCGAGACGCACGCATGCCTACTACTGAGGCGGAACTCCTGGGGATAATTGCCGCGGCTATAGCACAGTATGCGGCCTCCCAAGCAAAAACAAGCAGGAATAATTCAAACAAAAACAACAACAACAACAACAACAATCCACCCAATGGTAATGTCCAAGTCGCTTGAGACACATTACGATACAATTGGATATTTCTAGCACATCCACTAATACCATCTGTAAGTACTAACGTATGTGCAGGGTGCACCTACAAACAATTCCTTGACTGTAAGCCCGTAAATTTCGACGGCACTGGAGGTGCTATTGCATTCGTCAGGTGGGAAGAAAAGACAGATTCTGTCGTAAGGATGAGCAAGTGTGCTCTTGAGCAACAAGTTACATACATCTCGGGGCTGTTTCTTTGTAAGGACCTTCAAAAATGTCTCTAACTAACCTATAGATGTAAACCAGACCCCTAAAACCTTACTGTACATGAAAAACCAAGAAAAACAAGAAAAATTGAGTTTTAGGCGGGCCACGTAAAGGATAGCTTAACCTTACACGGGCCGCTACAGCTTGATGATCAAACCGGATAAATTTAGGGTCTCAGACGGGCCGTGTAAGCTGTCAAGGGAAACTTACGCGGGCCGTGTCAACTCAGGTTTGACCGGATAAGTATTCCGGGACCACGTGTTGACTATCTGAGGGCCTACTAGTGACCAACCAGATCTACGCCTAGACTAGGCGGCCTCGCGGGCCGCGTAAAGTGTATGTGTGGGTTTACGCGGGCCGCGTAAAACCCATTTTCAGGCTATAAATAGCCTAGCTCAGGGGCTTTCATTCTGTGTCGACGAAGCGTTCCAAAAACGATTTCTTACTGTCCAAAATTATAATTTCCTATAGTAAGGTACTGCCACAATACCGGGTATTAACGCGATCGCTATTACGATTCAACGTCCGATTGATTGAAACTATCCAACAAATGTTTAAGTGCTGCTCAAATTGGGTTTACACTTTGTCATTCGTCGTTAATTCGATGGATGTTTAAGTATCGCACTTTGTCATTTGTTGTGAGGGTTTTAATCTCGTGAATTGTCGTAAATGCTGTATTAGTTACTAACCCAGTTCGTGTGCATTATTATTTAAATTAGGTTCAACAGGTTAATCAGTAGATTAAACTCCGCCCGCATAAATCTGCAATGTGAGTCATTCTCTTTTTATCAACTGTTTTACCATACTCCAAACTATTTTCAAAAAGTTATAATTATAGGGATTAAGTCTTTGTTAATCTTAAGTTACTGGCAGTAAGTGGGGTATTGTGCACATTACTGCTGTTTTATCACTTTAGGTGAGCGATCCTAATTAGTGATATACGTCACTTTTGGGTCATAGGACCCAATAGTGATATGACCACAGTCATAGATCCGGTCGAGTGACAACTGGACCAGTTAACTATAAGAAAGGGACAATTGTAATTGCTCTTAATACTGTAAATTATAACAAATGTGTCGTTTTCAGTAAACTGAATGATTTACTCAGTATTTCCCCGCTGACAAAAACTTTTTCAAACATGTTTCAGGTGATCTGTTGTGATCCAAGAAAAGTGCCGTGAAGCACTACAAGCTTAAGGAAGTGGCTCAATATAAATAAATAAAGAAACACGTTTTGTGAAATAAGGATTTCCCAGTGAAATCACGTTATTGTAAATTACAGGGTTTATCCCTAAATTATGTAATAAAGTAAACGAGCATTTTTAGTATTAAAAGATCCTGTATTAAAGACTTCCGCTGTCACCTAAATTAAATACCACGGGGTTTCCTGTCCCACGGCTCTTGACCGGGTCAAACAGGGGCTAGGGCCTTGACAGGAAAAGGTGGTATCAGAGCCACTGATTTAAGCCAATTAAGTATTCAACAAAATACTTAATTTTACTCATTGCCATTCTGTGATTATGTGTTTTATTAACTGACTAATTGTTAGTTACAGTATGGGTAAACAAAGACTTTCGGCTATCTATCATAAATTAGATACTTCACCTAAGGAAAAAGGAACTTCCTCAAAATCCCCAGCAGATATGGATGAAGGAATATTTGTCCATAAAGCCCAGTTTGAAAAGCCACTTTCTCCCAATAAAAGAAGTTTGATTATTAGAAAAAGTCAGGAGAAAGAAAAGAAATCCCAACCAAAGAAAGTGAGGTTTAATCTGGAAACCCAGGAAATAGGCAATGATCCATCTTGGGAAGACAAATTAGATGAAAAATGGGCAGATCTGTATATGTTAGCAACGGTAGCAGTAAATACCAACCTTTAAAAAGTATCAGGACCCTGAATCAGTATTAGCACCTATGCTACCTACAAGCCAGAAGCTTTAAAGAAAAGTTATCCCGTAAATAAGTAAGTTACGATAAACCCTAGTGTGTTTCAAGTCTCAGTGTTTTTTGTATTAAATTAATCACATGGTATGCAATAATACTTAAATGTTTATTGTGAAATTTTGTTATAAAATTTTATCTTAGCATTTTTGTGCATTTTGCATATATGCTGAACAGCATGAATGAGTTATCTGAAGCCCTTCAGAATCTCAATCTCTATCCTGTGCCAATTGAAGTTTCCAACGACTTCAGTGGTTACTTTGCCGATGTTGAGAAACCTATGGAATTTCAAGCTCCACCTCCAGAGAAAGCAAAACTTAAGAAAAGAAGAAGATATATAGGCTGGAGAAAAGTATGTAGGAGGAAACCAGCAACTAGGAGAATTCCAAAAATAGAAAATCCTCTGGATAAAGGAAAAGGAAAAGAAATCGGGGAAAGTTTTAGGCCAGCAGGAATAGAAATTGAGGAAGAGATTAGGCAAGCAGGAAAAGAAATCGGGGAAAGTTCTAGGCAAATCGAGGAATTGCCACTGCAGGAAGAATTAGATCATATACTAGCAAGCTGTGACATCATCAGGCCTATTAACAATAACCTCTACCCTTATTCTGCTGAAACCCAACTTCCAATAAATTTGGAACCAGCTATTCCAGACCCTCTAATCCACGCCCAACCTTTAGGAGGAATGGACGAGTGGTGGACTAACGACTGGCAGTTTCAAAACCTACTAAATAGCCCTTATACCTTTCTCCCTCAGTTCGAGCCAGAACCTATGCCAAACCCACCGATGAGCAACGAAAACTTAGCCGAACTCCGCCAGTTTGGCGAAGAGCTGATAGGTACAGGGAATAGGATCCGGGAAATGGGAGAACAAATTTCCTGGAAATACGACGAAAGGGAACGTCGCTACTAAAATGCCAGCTGATAAAAGAATGGTAGGGTTGGGAGGCTGTATGTGTATAATAACCGTAGTAAGAAAAATATAACTCTGTAAAATAGAAATAAAACATTGTAAGATAAACAGTGTGTAAGGATGCCTAATATAATCTATAAAAATGGAAGTCTAGAAATCGACAATTTTGACTATACGTGTGTTGAAAGATTTATGTGATTATGTGCAATTGTTTTGTTATATTATCAATTATTTGACGCTAATAGTTTACGCCTATAATAATTATCAGATGGAAAACGCTGATAATGAACCAGTTAATGAAGTAAACCAATCCGAGCAAAATCAGGAAAATCAATTTATGACTAAGCAAGATATCGAGAATATTGTTGCTCAAGGAATAGCCAATGCTATTCCAGCAATCCTAGCTGCTGCTCAGAAACCTGCTGAACCTCAACAAATCATTCCTAGTAAACATACTCAGGAAGATAATTTCAGTAATAGCGTAAACGGAAGCGACAATCATGATAATCATAACAATGATCCACGGAAAGCCCCACTTCTTAAGAAAATGAAAGCTGCAACGCCTGGTTGCACTTATAAAGAATTTCTTGCTTGTAAGCCAGCAGAATTTGCAGGCAATGAAGGGGAAATTGCGGTGCTGCGTTGGTTAGAGAAAACCGAAGCAGTTATTGCGATAAGTAAATGTGCCGAAGAAGATAAGGTTATGTATGCGTCGCACCTTTTCAAAGAAGGGGCGCTAGAATGGTGGAATACGGTACTTCAAGCCAAAGGAAGAAATGTGGCTTATGCCATGAATTGGGAAGAATTTAAGCAGTTAATGGAAAGAAAATTTTGTCCCGAATATGAAAAGGAACAAATGGCAAATAAGTTCCTGAGCCATCGTATGGTGGGTGTAGACTGTCGGGGGTATACTTCGACATTCTTCGAGTATGCGAGAGTGGTACCAACCCTGGCTTCGCTAGAACCGGTACTTATTTCCCGCTATGTTTCGGGACTAATTAGCGAAATTCATAATATCGTTAAAGCTGCGAGACCACGCACCATTGAAGACGCTGTGGAATTAGCTAATACCCTAACTGATGAACTGGTGCGCACAAGAGAAGAAGATCGAAAGAAGGAGTTGGCTCAAAGGATTACCCAAGGATTTCGTGTGGGTAATACTAAGAAAAGAGGAACGGGGCAATCCTCAAATCCTCCTTTCTGCAGAAATTGTAGGAAGAAACACTTTGGAAGGTGTAGTGTGACCTGCAACTTTTGCAAAGCTATAGGACATCGGGAAGAAGAATGTAGAAGGAAAACAATAATCTGCTACAACTATGGAGAAACTGGACATTTTCAAACAAAATGCCCTAAGCTAGTTAAACCAGCAGACAACAAAGCCAAACCGACCGACGGAACTATTAAGAAGAATGCACGAGCATTCCAGTTGACTACTCAGGAGGCGGAACTTATTCCGGATGTGATAGCTGGTACGTTCTTAGTTCATAACGTATATGCCAAAGTATTATTTGACTCTGGTGCAAACCAAAGTTTTATAAAAACTTCATTCTGCCAAGCTCTTAAGGTACCCTTAACCAATCTTAGGCAGATTTTTACAGTCGAAACGGCAGATGGAAATTCTGCTAACATAGATAAGGTTTTGCAAGAAGGGAAGATAGAACTCTTAGGTCATAAATTTTCTGCAAAACTATTACCTATGAAATTAGCCGAATTCGATGTAGTATTAGGAATGGATTGGTTAGTAGCCAACCATGCTCGCATCCTTTGTGATAAGAATTCCGTAGAAATTCGTACCCCTACAGGAGAAGTAATTTTAATTACAGTAGATAAGCCACGAAAATCACTGAAATTTATTTCAACAATAAAGTTGGCTAGTTATTTAAGAAAACAAGCAATGGTGTATATGATTTCAGTAATCATTACCACAAAAGGAAAGGAACTCAAGGAAATTCCTGTAGTCTCAGAATACTCTGATGTATTTCCAGAAGAATTACCCGGGTTACCACCCGACAGGGAAGTAGAATTTAGGATTCATCTAATTCCGGGTACTTTACCAATAGACAAAACACCTTATCGGTTAGCACCCACAGAAATGCTAGAATTGAAAAAGCAGTTAGATGAATTACTAAGCAAAGGTTTCATACAACCTAGTTCATCCCCGTGGGGAGCACCAGTGTTGTTTGTGAAAAAGAAAGATGGATCGATGAGAATGTGTATCGATTATTGGGAATTGAATAAGGTTATAATTAAGAATCGATACCCATTACCTAGGATTGATGATCTTTTTGATCAACTTCAAGGAGCTAAATATTTTTCTAAGATAGACTTGCGCTCCGGATATCACCAATTGAAAGTACAAGAAGAAGACATACCTAAAACTGCTTTCAGAACTAGGTATGGTCATTATGAGTTTACAGTCATGCCCTTCGGACTAACGAATGCACCTGCAGCATTCATGGACATGATGAATAGAATCTCTAAACCATACTTGGATAAATTCGTAATTGTCTTTATTGACGATATACTTATTTATTCCAAAAGTCAGGACGAGCACTGTCAGCATCTGCATGCACTCTTAACATTGTTAAGAAAAGAGAAGCTTTATGCCAAATTCTCAAAGTGTGAATTCTGGCTACAAGAAGTACAATTTTTAGGACATGTGGTGAATCACGAAGGTATTCATGTAGATCCTGCTAAAATAGAAGCAATTACCAAATGGAAGGTTCCGCAATCAGCTATGGAAATTAGAAGCTTTCTAGGATTAGCTGGATACTATAGGCGCTTTATTAAGGATTTTTCTAAAATAGCTGTGCCACTGACTAAGCTAACCTGTAAAGCAGTAAAGTTTGAATGGGGACCCAGGCAAGAAGAGGCTTTTAAGATTTTAAAGCAAAGGTTGACAAATGCTCCAATTCTGGCCTTGCCAGAAGGAACGGAAGATTTTGAAGTATACTGCGATGCTTCTAAGTTAGGATAAGGATGTGTATTAATGCAACGCAAAAAGGTAGTTGCATATGCATCATGGCAATTGAAAAAGCATGAAGAAAATTATACAACTCATGACTTAGAATTAGGATCAATAATTTTTGCCCTTAAAATTTGGACGCATTATCTGTATGGAAGTAAGTTTACTATATATACGGATCACAAAAGCTTAAGGTACATATTTAGGCAAAAAGAATTGAACATGAGGCAAAGAAGATGGATGGAAATCCTAAGTGATTACGACTGTGATATTCAGTATCATGAAGGAAAAGCGAACGTAGTTGCAGATGCCTTAAGTCGTAAGTATCATGAGAAGCAACGACGAGTTCGTATGCTTAGATTAAATCTGCAATTAGATTTAATGGAACAATTGAAGAAAATTCAGGAAACAGCAATCAAGGACGATGCTGTAGGAATGAAAGGATATACAAAGGAACTGGAGCAAGGAAATGATGGAATTTGGAAATTCCATAAGAAAAGAATTTGGGTACCTAAGCAAGGAGAATTAAGAGATAAAATTTTAGAAGAAGCACATAAATCTAGGTATACCATGCATCCCGGTAACAATAAAATGTATCAAGATTTAAGAAATAATTTCTGGTGGATAGGTATTGTCACACCCCCAAAATCCACACGCGGAGTACCACCGCTTGGAGGCGTGACATGACCAGGATCAAGCAACCAATCATATTGAACATAAGTGTAAATAATAAATGTCATTCATCAATACGAAAGGTGTTTTCAAAACCAAACATAATCAATTGTGTAGCGGAAGCATTAATGTAAAAATCCAACATAAGTATCAAGTTCTCATAATGTAAATGTTTAACATGGAACTCAACAGTCCATGTGCCCACAACGATCGCGCCTCCCGTGCAAGCTCCAAGTACCTATGGTCCTGCAACGCATGTAACAGAGAGTCAACAACTAGTTGAGCGAGTTCACAGTAAGTAAGTTCGTAACAGTAAGTTTGTTTCGTAACATGTGGCTCTACTAGGCCGATAGTATGTTCTATTAGTGGGGGCTTCCCATAGTTGCATATACACTAGACTATTTGTAACCATAAGTGTTCTTCTTAACCCGAGAACAGTAGTACGTACAAGGTTTACGTAGGCTTTACGTAAGCATCCTTCTCAGCCCGAGGACAGTGGTACGCGGGGGTTTACGTAGGTTTTACGTAAGTGCCTGTCACAACCCGAGGCAGTAGTAAATATAAGTTTACGTAGGTTACTTGAACTAAGAGTGGTCAACCACGTCCTAACAGGGTTACCATACAAGTCTGGTTTTGGTTTCGGGTTGTGCACATAAGTATCACATAAGCTAGCAGATTAAGAACACGCATTGATCATGGCTAACACATAATGCATGTTATCACATTGACAGTAGCATTCAAGTACTCATCCTGTCTAATTGTACGATCCAAAAGATAAAGCCCAATAACAGGCGGCCCAACATGTTGTGCGTTCAGCACAGCCTTGTGCGATCCACAACATGTTGTGCGATTCAGTTAAACACCCGGCCCAAATAGTCCAAAGCGCAAACATAAAATACGCGGCCCAATCTAATAACATGTAAAAGTCTTGTGCGATCCGGATGAGCTTGTACGATCCGGGTAGCTTGTGCGATCCATTTGGATTGTGTGATTGGAACTAGTCCAGCCCAACAAGTATATCCGGCCCAACAGTTAAACAACATAACAACTTGTGTGACTGAGTTTTGGGCCACACGGTCCAATAACATGTTAAGTTCAAACGGTGTGTGTGAGGCCCAAGATCTTGTGCGATCGGCACGATCTTGTGCGATCCACCCGATCTTGTGCGATCATGCATGAATAACAGTACTAGGTGCCTTATGTGTTTGTACCCTGTCTTGTGCGATGCACTTGTGCGATCAGATCAGGTCTTATGTGACCTGATCTTGTGCGACCGAGAGGGACTTGTGCGATTAAACTTATCATACGGAATTTATGGAAATCAGTAATGTAATCCCTTAAATCATGCAATCAGTTACAATATTCAATGGTTTCCAACTTTGTTATCAATTAACACAATCACAGATTTGACCATTCCTTTAATCGATCAAACAAAGGTTTTTAACATCTAATTCATGTGACCCCTAAATAATCATAATCATGAACAACCATCTATCCAAAACCTTCAATCGCATTAACAGTTTGATAATTCCTATTACTAGCATACACACTAGTATAACAACATCATTAACCATCCGAATACAATTCATGATAGCCGATTAATCAAACACTTGATTTGGTGAACAACGATTAATCCCTAGACTATTGGTTCGATCACATCTCGTCATATGTACATATATATATATCGGGATTAAGCACATGGATTCAAATCATGATTATAGTTGTAGCAACATATTTACTAGCATAAAGCCCTAATCATCACATAACAGAACGATATCAAACATAACTATGAACACTAACCGGATGTGAACAAGTGAGATCAACTTTGACCAAGATGGGAACTCCGAATGGATGAACAGCCGTCGACCAAGAGAAAGAGAGGAGAAGGAGGGAGTTAGGGTTTTGTGTGTGTGGGTGCTTTTGCAAGTTATGAGAAGTATACTCCTTCCCTATGGTGTTATGTGTAACAAGTGAGTGGGCCGAACCCATTCTTGGGCTGCCCATCTGCTTCGAGTTCAATCATAGGGTGACAAGGATGAGATGTTCGGCCCAACATGGGCTTGTGCGATCGGGTTATGTTGTGCAATTACATTATATCAACATATAACATATGTATATTCCATTAAAATCACGTATCACATAATCACATAAAGTTCACATAAGTTACATTAAACACAAAAATAGGTTCTGAACTACGAGTTGTCACAGGTATGAAGAAGGACATAGCTAGATATGTATCTAAGTGTCTAACTTGTTCGCAAGTAAAAGCAGAACATCAGAAACCTTCGGGACTGCTACAACAATTAGAAATGCCTGTATGGAAATGGGAACTCATAACAATGGATTTTGTTACTAAGTTACCCAAAACCAGAAAAGGTAATGATGCGATTTGGGTAATTGTGGATCGATTAACCAAACCAGCTCATTTTCTACCCATAAAAGAAACCTTTAGTATGGAGAAATTAGCAAAGTTGTACGTCGATGAAGTAGTATCTTTACATGGAGTTCCGCTCTCCATTGTATCGGATCGAGATAGTCGTTTCACTTCCCATTTCTGGACTAGTTTTCAGAAAGCAATGGAAACCCGACTAAATTTAAGCACTGCATATCATCCACAAACAGACGGACAAAGTGAAAGAACGATACAAACTTTGGAAGACATGCTCCGGGCATGTGTGATTGATTTCGGTGGAAATTGGGATGATCACCTACCTTTAATTGAATTCTCCTATAACAATAGTTATCATTCAAGTATCGAAGCTGCCCCATTCGAAGACCTGTATGGACGCAAGTGCCGAACTCCAGTTTGTTGGGCAGAAATAGGAGAAAGTCAATTATCAGGACCTGAAATTGTGCAAGAAACCACTGACAAGATAACTCAAATCAAAGAAAGACTGAAAACGGCTCGAGATCGTTAGAAAAGTTATGCAGACAATCGCCGCAAGCCGCTCGAGTTCCAAGTCGGAGACAAGGTACTTTTAAAATTTTCTCCTTGGAAAGGAATCGTACGATTCGGTAAGAAAGGAAAGCTGAGTCAAAGGTACGTAGGACCGTTTCCAGTAATCCAACGAATAGGACCAGTTGCTTATCGTTTACAACTACCAGAAGAACTAGCCGGAGTACATGATGTGTTTCATGTATCCAATCTCAAGAAATGTTTATCAGACGAATCCCTGGTAGTACTTCTTCCAGAGATAGAGGTAAACGAAAAATTAAAATTTGTGGAGAAACCTCTGCAGATAGAAGATAGAAAGATCATGTTTCTTAAACATAAACGGCTGGTGCTGGTCAAAGTCAAGTGGGATTCGAAAAGAGGACCCGAATACACCTGGGAGCTGGAATCAGAGATGAAGCGCAAATATCCACACTTATTTCAATAAATCTCGAGGACGAGATTTTAATTAAGGTGGGTTGAATGTAAGGACCTTCAAAAATGTCTCTAACTAACCTATAGATGTAAACCGGACCCCTAAAACCTTACTGTACATGAAAAACCAAGAAAAACAAGAAAAATTGGGTTTTAGGCGGGCCGCGTAAAGGATAGCTTAACCTTACGCGGGCCGCTACAGCTTGATGATCAAACCGGATAAATTTAGGGTCTCAGACGGGCCGCGTAAGCTGTCAAGGGAAACTTACGCGGGCCGCGTCAACTTGGTTTGACCGGATAAGTATTCCGGGACCACGTGTTGACTATCTGAGGGCCTACTAGTGACCAACCAGATCTACGCCTAGACTAGGCGGCCTCGCGGGCCACGTAAAGTGTATGTGAGGGTTTACGCGGGCCGCGTAAAACCCATTTTCAGGCTATAAATAGCCTAGCTCAGGGGCTTTCTTTCTGTGTCGACGAATCGTTCCAAAAACGATTTCTTACTGTCCAAAATTATAATTTCCTATATTAAGGTACTGCCACAATACCGGGTATTAACACGATCGCTATTACGATTCAAAGTCCGATTGATTGAAACTATCCAACAAATGTTTAAGTGCTGCTCAAATTGGGTTTATACTTTGTCATTCGTCGTTAATTCGATGGATGTTTAAGGTGATCTGTTGTGATCCAAGAAAAGTGCCGTGAAGCACTACAAGCTTAAGGAAGTGGCTCAATATAAATAAATAAAGAAACATGTTTTGTGAAATAAGGATTTCCTAGTGAAATCACGTTATTGTAAATTACAAGGTTTATCCCTAAATTATGTAATAAAGTAAACGGGCATTTTTAGTATTAAAAGATCCTGTATTAAAGACTTCCGCTGTCAACTAAATTAAATACCACGGGGTTTCCTGTCCCACAGCTCTTGACCGGGTCAAACCGGGGCTAGGGCCGTGACATTCTTGATGGTGCCCTATCGTGGTGGCATCTGCAAGTGCAAACCTTGGGAGAAGCGGCGGCATATGCGTTAACATGGAATGAGCTGAAGGAGCTCATGAGGAAGAAGTACTGTTCGCGGGCTGAAATACAGAAACTAGAATCTGAGTTCTGGCACCTAAAAATGGAGGTTCCTAAAGTTGCAGAATATGTTTAGAGGTTTCATGATTTGTCCCATGTGGTGCCGTACATGGTCACGCCCGAATTTAAATGCGTTGAGCGCTTCATCTGGGGATTGGCACCCCCGATCATGAGCATGGTAACCACGTCCAAGTCCTCAACGATTACTGAAGCCATCGATCTCAGTGTGGCACTTACCGAAGAAGCCATTCGGTTGAACAAGTTTTCAATTTCTGAACCGAAGAAGAAGGAGACTCATGTGGAGTCGTCTGGTGACAACAAACGGAAATTTTCCAACTTCAAGCAAGGTACCAGCAGTGTGAGCAAGAAGGGGGAGTCGAGCACACCGGACAGGGCCACAACCGGTGTCGAAAACAAAGGGAAGGGTTACATGGGCACTCTGCCCAAGTGTGATACATGCCAGTACCATTATTCCGTCCCGTGCAGACTCAGGAAATGCGAGTCTTGCGGGAAGACTGGCCATTCAAAGGAAACATGCTGGGTTGGTACCGGTGTTGGTCGTGGGAATCAGCGAGGTCATGGAAATGGGAATGGGAACCGCCAACAGGGAGGAAATGGCGGGAATGGAAACCGTGCAAATGTTGGGAATCGAGCTGGTAACCGTGGAGCGAATGCCAATCGAGGTGGAAATGGAAGTGGGAATGGTCAAGGACCAGGATGTTTCAACTGTGGAGATGTCGGGCACTTTAAGAGGGAATGCCCAAAACTGAATCAAGCTCGTGGGAGGGTATTCAACATTGGAGCAAGGGAAGCGCGCCAGGATCCAAACGTTGTCACTGGTACGTTCCCTATAAACCAACGCTTTGCATCTGTACTATTTGACACTGGTGCCGACTATAGCTTTGTATCGTTAGAATTTAAGAATAAGCTTGGGTTGACTGCTAGTAAGTTAGACATTCCGTACTCAATCGAACTGGCTAATGGGAAACTAGTTGAAACGGATGAAATCATTAGAGGATGTGTGATAGAATTGGGAGGACACGAATTTACGCTAGACCTACTGCCAGTCGAGTTGGGAAGCTTCGACGTGGTAGTAGGGATGGATTGGTTGTCAAGCAACAAAGTCGAGATTGTTTGTCACGAGAAGACCATCCGGATCCCTATGGAAGATGGCGAGACGATTGTGGTTCGTGGAGAAAAGCGCGATATGCCTCTGAGGATCATTAGTTGTCTGAAAGCTCGAAAGTGTTTGAGGAAGGGATGTGTTGCCTTCTTGGCACATATCGTAGATAAAGAAGCCGCTGAGCCAAAGATACAAGACATTCCAGTCGTAAAAGAATATCCTGAAGTCTTTCCGGAAGACTTGCCAGGATTACCGCCACAAAGACAAGTCGAGTTCCACATTAACTTAGTTCCAGGCGCTGTGCCTGTGGCTAAGGCACCCTACCGACCTGCGCCTTCGGAGATGCAAGAGTTGTCAACGCAACTCCAGGAGCTGTTGGACAAAGGATTCATCAGGCCAAGCTTCTCACCTTAGGGAGCTCCAGTTTTGTTTGTTAAGAAGAAAGATGGTAGTTTTCGCATGTGTATCGACTACCGGGAACTAAACAAGTTGACAATCAAGAATAGATATCCCCTGCCGAGAATTGATGACCTATATGATCAGTTGCAAGGCTCAAGTTTCTACTCAAAGATCGATTTACGATTAGGTTATCATCAGTTGAGAATTCAAGAGGAAAGTATTCCAAACACAGCCTTCAGGACTCGATATGGACATTACGAGTTCCTGGTTATGCCGTTTAGGCTGACAAACGCACCGGCAGTTTTCATGGATTTGATGAACAGATTTTTAAGCCGTACCTCGACAAGTTCGTGATTGTGTTTATTAATGACATTTTGATCTACTCGAAGACGAAGGATGAGCACGAACAGCATTTAAGAGCCATTTTAGAACTACTCAAAAAGGAGAAGTTGTACGCAAAATTCTCGAAGTGCGAGTTCTGGTTACGCGAAGTCTAGTTTCTTGGTCATGTGGTTAATGGAAATGGAATTCATATGGACCCCACAAAGATCGAAGCGATAAAGAACTGGGAGAATCCAAAGACGCCAACCGAGATTCGACAGTTCTTAGGATTGGCTGGTTATTATCGAAGGTTCATTGAGGATTTTTCAAAAATCGCTCAACCTTTGACCTCCCTCACACAGAAAGACAAGAAGTTTGATTGGGGAGACAAACAAGAGGAAGCGTTTCAGTTGTTGAAAAACAAACTTTGTGACGCACCGATCTTTTCGCTACCCGAAGGCACAGACGACTTCGTGGTATATTGCGATGCTTCAAGTCAGGGTTTAGGTTGCGTGTTGATGCAACGACAGAAAGTTATAGCATATGCTTCTCGCCAGTTGAAGGTCCACGAGAAAAATTATACCACGCACGACTTGGAATTAGGCGCGGTGGTATTTGCGTTAAAGATCTGGCGACATTACTTATATGGCACGCGATGTACAATCTACACTTATCACAAGAGCTTACAGCACATATTTGATCAAAAGGAGCTTAGCATGAGGCAAAGACGCTGGGTTGAACTATTGAACGACTATGATTGTGAAATCAAGTATCACCCAGGGAAGGCGAATGTGGTCGCCGATGCCCTAAGTCGAAAGGATAGGATCAAGCCCATAAGGGTTAGGGCTTTGTCCAGACAGGCCTCTCATTGCGCATTCGTGCCGCGCAGAGAGAAGCTCTCAAAGAGAGGAATATTGAGGATGAGTATCTCCGTGGGATGGAGAAGCAATTGGTATCGAACGGGGAAGGAACTTTATGCTTCATGAAACGAATTTGGGTTCCTTTGTTTGGTGGTTTGAGGAAGGTTATTTTTGATGAAGCTCACAAATCTCGGTACTCGATTCATCCAGGAGCGGATAGGATGTACCAAGATCTTAAGGATTTCTATTGGTGGCCGAGAATGAAAGGCGATGTTGCGGTATACGTTGGTAAATGTTTAACTTGCGCCAAAGTGAAGGCCGAATACAAGAAGCCGTCAGGTCTTCTGCAGCAACCTGAAATACCCAAATGGAAATGGGAACAGATTTCAATGGACTTCATAACGAAATTGCCAAGGACGCCCAAGGGCCACGATACGATTTGGGTAATAGTAGACCGTTTAACGAAATCTGTGCACTTTTTGCCAATCAGGGAAAAAGACAACACGAGTAAACTAGCTGAGATATACATGAGAGAGATTGTTGCACGTCATGGAGTGCCTCTCTCAATAATCTCTGATAGAGATGGAAGATTCGTGTCAAGGATTTGGCAGTCCTTTCAAGAAGCATTTGGTTCTCAGTTGAATCTAAGTACAACATTTCACCCGCAAACGGACGGACATAGTGAACGAACAATTCAGACATTAGAAGACATGCTGCGAGCTTGCGTAATGGATTTAGGTGGAAGTTGGGACACTCACCTACCATTGGTTGAATTTTCATACAATAATAGTTACCATGCAAGTATTCAAGCCGCACCGTTCGAAGCTCTCTATGGACGCAAATGTCGATCACCGATTTGTTGGGCTGACGCGGGTGATAGACAACTAGTTGGTCCGGAATTGGTTCAAGAAACAACGGACAATATTGCACAGATCCGAGAGCGCATCAAAGCGGCTCGCGATCGACAGAAGTGTTATGCGGACCGAAGAAGGAAACCTCTGGAATTTGAGGTGGGAGATATGGTTTTACTGAAGGTTTCACCCTGGAAGGGTGTGACACGCTTTGGGATGCGTGGGAAGTTGAATCCACGTTACATTGGCCCATTCAGAATCCTGCAAAGAATTGGGCTTGTAGCATACAAATTGGACTTACATGCTGAGCTTAATGGTGTACATGATACATTCCATGTATCAAACCTGAAAAAGATTCCAACACAAGAGACTGTGGTCATTCCTGCGGACGAAGTTCATATCGACGACACACTCCACATTATTGAAGAACCCGTCGAGGTTACTGATTGGAAGATTAACAAGACACGCCGGAGTAGTGTCAAACTCGTCAAAGTTCGATGGAATGCACGACACGGCCCAGAATTCACGTGGGAACGTGAGGATCGTATGAAGGAGAAGTACCCACATTTATTCCCCAAGACCCCTACAGCTAGAAGCAGAACCTAAAATTTCGGGACGAAATTTTCTTAACAGGGGGAGAATATGACAACCCTCACAATTACAGGTATCCGTACAATTAATTAATATTTAATTTGTGCTTAATGACTGTGCTTGATTTCAACTGACAATTTAAACTGCTTTATGATTTTTGTATCATACAAACGCATGCATCACATTTCATACTGTCACTTCATTTATTTCACACAAACTCTAGTGACAAATTTGATGCACAAAGCACAGTTAGCACACTGAGCGGATAATCCAGAAAACATGCTGACAATGCCACACCTAGACAGACAATGTTTTTGAGGCCAGTATGAGCCAGAGACAGGGTACTACACTAGTAGGGAGTGTAGGAAAGTGAGGACCATAAAACTGTGTCACTAGGTGATAGTTATAGTGCCGGGAAGTGCCTAAAACACACTTTAACTGCAAAATTCTGCACTTTTAAACAAAATTCAGCATTTAATCATGCTAGTTACTTGCAAAAACTTGACAAAATGGTCCTGTATACTTTCCAAAGTGTCGGGAATTAAAAGTGTCACTAAAAGTTATATAAATAACACATTACGGATTAATTAAGCACTTTAGCGGAACAGTATCAAACCGAACAACCGGACATTACCCGGAACACCAAAATAATGCTAGAAGCATTGTTTTTATTTTTCTAAGCTAGTTATGGTCCCTGAACACCCTAACACACAATATATTACATAACACACTTAAACCACTAACTAAACCACTTAATCTCCTAACTAGTTAAGCTAACTACCATTGAAACTCAACTAAACCAACCCCCCCCCCCCTAACCAGTTGTGAAGTGGGACCCCACCCACTTGATTTTTCTTCATTTGTTTATTTGATTTGTAATGTAATAGAGAGACATATGGACTAATGGATTAAAGAATGTTGGGAGTTTATTTATATAATCCACAAGTCCTCCATTCTCATCATCTTCTACCATCAAAAACACTCCAAACTCTCTCCCTCCTCCTCTATCTCGGTCGTGAGCCACCCCCATCGCCACCACCATCATTTGCTCATCTCCAACCAATCTCTAGTGATCCAAAGGTGTTAAAGTGCAAACAACGAAGCTTGGTGTTCTCGGAAGCTCAAGGACCACCTCTATTTGCTATTAACCACCACATTTCATCACTTGAACTCCCCTAGCCTTGAGTTAGTGGTAAGAACTTAGATCCTTGCATTTTTCATCTTGTTTAGGTGGTTAATGATGTATTATGATCAAAAGTATTAAGAACACTAATGAATCTTATGAAGAAGACATGAACATACACTTGCTAGATGAAGATATCATGATAAATACTAGTTGATATGCATATTGATCATTGTTTGTTGGTAGAAATTATGTGAATCATCATGTAGTCTTGCTAGATCATGATTAAAAACATGATCTAGCAAGATGAGAAAGTAAGAATGTTGTAGGATGATGGAATCATCCACACATAAACCATGAACTTGAATGAATGGATGGTTTCTTGAAAAATAAAGATCAAAGTAGGTTATAATCATGTGGATCTAAAGATCCATGAGTAGTTTTTCAAAAGAACCAAGTGAAAAATATAAGTTTCATTAAAACTTGGATCTTACATAAACTAATCATATTTATGGTGGATAAACAAGTGTAGAAACACTTGTATGACAAGAAAATTTCATGAAGAAATATTTTTAGAAAATAAGATTGGAAGTTGTAAACACTTAAACTCTTTAAAAATAAAGTTTTTAAAGAACTAATCACATTTTAAAAGGTAACAAGACTTACTAAGGACACTCGTAAGTTACTACACATTTTTATAAATTTTCAAGTTCATGAGTTTATAGTTTATGCTTGTTTTTGGCAAGTTTGGTAAGTAGAGGTTGTATACTGTTGATTGAGAATTGTTTGAATGAATTTTTGAAAAAGAAAATGATATGCTAGTAAGCATGGACACTTCCATTTACAAAGGAAACTCTGGCGAAATTTTTCTAAAATCCAACACTTAGAAAATATTTTTCTAACAAGTGTTACAAATATATTTTTAACCTTGTTTTCAAAATAAACTTCGCCATGATTTTTATTACAAAAATACCAAGTGTCGGAGGTTGATTTTCGTAAATAAAATTTGATAAATATATATTTAGAATATATATTTTATACTAAAACTCTTGTGTGATTATTTGTTTATTTTGTGAACTAGTTATATTATTTTTAGGGTAAAATAATATGACTTGACAAATACCACGGAAATTACAACTCCAAAATAATACCAAAATTCTCACGAAATAAATATTTAAGTTACGCACTTGTTATTGCAAAACGAAACGCTAAAACGTAACTTATGTGATATTTCAGAAAATACTCTTACACGTACATTTTTGGTAAAATATTATTTTGGAAAATTTATGAAGTAAAATATAATATTTTTGGGAAAAATATATATTTTTTTAATTTTTAATTAAGATGTTTTAGACAAATAATTTAAATATATTTTTCTAAGTGGGACTAAAAATATATTTTTCGGAATTACAAATGTACATGTATAAATACCTCCATCCTTGGGAAGGAAATATACATATAAAATACTTGAGAAGTGTGGATACGAAATAGTTGCCTAACTATTATTCCTAAAAACAAAATTTAAGTTAAAATAATTATTATTATTTTAACAAAAAGTCACAAACTTGGTATAATATCAAAGTAATGCAACTCAAAACATTAAACCCTAAACCAAGGCACGGCCCGTTCATCTAATAGACATTAGTACGTTGTAGGTCGCCGGGTAGCTGATCAAGTTTGAGATTGACGTTACGATACAGGAGACGCACTTCAGTGAGTTCATGTCCCCCTTTTCTCTTAACTGTTTTTAGTTTTGTACTTCAGGGGTGAAATACATGCTACAATTATTACAGACTCTTATTTACATGGTATGGTTAGCTTAAGGAGGGTTTTTACTACGCGATCATGTGAGTGGTGGGCATGACACTTAAGGCCATTAATCCTCATTGTAGGACCAAGGGACATGAGTGACAGATCTATTTGGGTGTAGTTAGCCCACACCCGTGAGGCCGGGGCGGCCCATAGTGGTGACTATGTCTTCATACCGGAGACAAATTTGCTAGGTTTGAGTCTTCCTGCACCAGTTCACACATACCATTGGCTTTAACCCATTGATGATCAGTTTTTTTTTCCTTAATTGCTGCATACCAGGGATTTTCATACTTACAGACACATTTTTAAAGGTTTTACATGTCACACCCCGGCCGCGTATAACATGCAACCGCGGCGGAAACGCCGGGGAGTGTTGGGACAAAATTGATTGTTTCATAACCATGGAAATTAAAGTTACATTTTATTTATCAACAAACGTGTTACATTGTCTTCAAACATGAAACAAAGAGTTTATAACATAATTAACTAAGTCTATCTTCATTTTTAGTCTCTAAGGCACAGGTCCGCCCTAGTGTCATGATCATCATCCTATGGAACAGCTCCTGAAAACACATGTGAAAGTAGGTACGTCAGCATAAAAATGCCTGTGAGATACATAGGTTTTGTGAAAATGGGATTCATGACTTGAGTTCAAAGAAATGTTTAATAACAGTCAGTCATGAACCTTGTAATTTGTCTTGCTTTGTAAACCATTTGAAAAACGATAATATCAGATGATATGTATAGATAAATGTAAGGTTAAACGAGTAACCAAGTAAAATGAGTTGAATAAGGTAAGTTGTTTGTAAAAATAATGTCTTGTGAAGAGTATGTTATTTGTGTAAAATGTAATGTGTCTAAACTGAAATGACTTAGATAACGCTACGATATGTAATATTATACAAGCATTTATATATAGGAAGTACCAGCGGCGTATCCACCATGTTTGTATCATATTACATACGCTACGTTACTCCAACCATTTACCCAAATCAATCACCATGTAATTTGTCCATGTATAAATCAATTGTCAAGTGTTATTGTGTAAACCATGTCGAAATGTCTATGTTCAATGTAAACCACCAAGTATGTATATCAATGTCAAAAAGTTTATGTTCAATGTAGATAATGTAATGTGTACCCAAAATATATCTTGTATGGTAAGCGAGATGTATCAACTCAACCATATGTAAAGTGCACAAAACAAGGTGTTGAAGTAAAACATGGTTTAAATCAACGTTATGTTTCGTGGTATTGTGAAATATGCATACATCCAAGCCTTGAGACTGTGGCGATAAACCCTTAAACAAATTAATGGTTTATCTAAGTTATGTATATCGAATTCGGTCATTCCTTCCAATCCAAACAAACCCAGGATTTCAGGAACGGGAGTTGTCAATTCCTATGGTACCACTACCTACTAACGAACGGCGTTATCAATATTAATGAATGTATTGTTCCGTGTTAAACAAACCAAATGTCATACCAAAATGTAAGCATGTGAAAACAATGCACTAAGTATGTAATCAAATGAACATACCTAGCGTGAAATGTATTATAAAACAATGTACTAAGTATGCACACAATGGACATACATAGAATGAAATGTATTGTAAAACGATGTACTAAGTATGCACACAATGGACATACATAGCATAAAATGTATTGTAAAATGATGTACTAAGCATGCACACAATGGACATACATAGCATAAAATGTAATGAAATCATGTACTATAATGTACTAATGAACATAATAAGCATATGATATGAAAACATGAAAGGCATGAAAGTAACAAGTACGCACATGTGTTTCACCCCAAAACAGTTTGGAAAACAGTAAAAGAGGGGTTCAATGTACTCACCTGAGATTGCTTTGGAGTTCTTGTATAATAACCAAATAATGCTAGAGATCACGGAATATCAAACGGCACCTAATAGGTAGCTATATTAATATACCGGACCAAAATCGGAAGGATCAGATAGTATGCGGGTTCGTAAACCAAACGAGTATGGAGACTCGTGTAATATGGTTTAACAAAGCCTACATACTAAAATGAAACCTAACCTAAGTGCTTACGACCCATTACGACCCGTTTAGGTAGCTTATGCTACCTTACGCGTCGTTCGCGTAGAACGCGCCTGGAACGCCTAACATCGTGACCACAAGGCATAACCTCAGAAGGTTATAGCTATGGTCACCTAATGTGTTTGGTCGGATCCTAATGATCGACCAAACGGGTCGGGTTCGAAAGTATAAGCGATGGTTTAGATCGCTTACCTTACGACCCTATACAAGCACTATACTAAAAGTGACGAGCTAAGCATGTTAGAACATGCTTAACTAAGTTTAGAAAACAGGTTTGGCATCAAAACAAACGGATTTGATGCTCATGAGTAGTTTGGTTACAAAATACACAAGAATGCGCATTTTGGCCGAAACTACGACTCGTCACTGAGCCTAGATAACGTGGTAATCAGTAGGTATAGTCACTACGGACTATAACCATCGTGATCACGCTCACGTTATGAAGTTCCATGAACTTCGTGTTGACCATAGGCTGGTCACACAGAAAGTCAAACAAAACTTTGACTTTCGGACTCGAAAAGCGGATAAAAGAACGAAAGAATACTTACGGAGGGTCCCCGAATGCTAATCTAGATCAAAGAGCTCAGGTATGAAGCAATGGCATCAACTTAGAGCATTTTGATCAGATTTTTTGGGTTTTACACCAAAGGGGGGGTATTTATAGGAAAAGTAGAGCCGTTAGGATCGTTTCTTGAATATCGTGCCACGATCTTAAGCGTACACTTGTCACAAAGTTGTGGTGGCTCAAAATGACCCTTAGCTCCTGAAATGGTGAAAGGGCATTGCCCTTTGGTGTGTTTGAAAGGCCAGATTTGCAAGAAAGACAAAAATTTTGTTACTGAAGGGGCCATGCGGCCCGCATCAGGATCTGACAAAACTCAGGCGGGCCGCCTGGCTATGTCTGATCTGCACAAAGTTTCAGAATTGGTAGTTTTGGTCCCTGTTGCATGTTTAAGCCATTTCCGACACTTCTAAGGCCCGTAAAGCCAACTTTAAGGCCCTAAAATGATGCCTAAACATTGTGGACATGAAACATGCTCAAAAATATGACAGATGTTGGTTCGTTTGGCCGTACGATCGCGATGTTCGGTTAATTACGACGGAATGCGCATAAGCGCGAAAAATGATCCAAATGACGCGACGAATGGATTTTTCTCATGCCAAACACTAAGGCATAATATTAGGATGCTTACATAAAATTTTGGATGTCCGGATGTATTCAGAACGTAAGTTATGCGCGAAAGTGCAAACTTGTGCACTTTTTGACACTTTTAGTCCCTGAATGATCCAAAAGTTTGTTTTAGCATACCAAACCCTTCAAAGCCTATTTCTAAGCTATGTAAAGGATATTCATGGTATGTTTAACTTATGGACATGTTCCGGAATGTTTGTTACAGTTCAATTTGGCATACTTTCGTAGTTTGTCAAGTTTAGTCTCTGTAAGCGAATTAACTTGTTTTTGCCATACCAAAGCCTTCAAAACTTATTTCTAAGTTATGTAAAGGTTATTTAAGGTATGTTGAGTATATGTTGATGTTCCGAAGTATTTGTCGCATTAAACTGAGTACGTTTACGCACCAGTTTGCGTATAATTCTCCAGAAAGTGATGTAGAGTTTGGAATTGAACAAAAGTCAAAACATAAAAATGTAAAACACAACCATACAAACATTGGAATCAAATAACTTTGTTTTATTGATAACTGAACTGTTCACAATGATTACAAGCACAAATGTTACAGTCTCCCCTACTTGTGGAAATTTCATCCCGAAATTTATTTAGAGGAAACTCGTGGAAAAAGATGCGGATATTTCGCCTTCATTTGATCTTCACGTTCCCAAGTAAACTCTGGTCCACGTTTAGATTCCCACCGAACCCGACCAAAGGAATGCGTTTGCGTTTAAGCCACTTGACTTCACGTTCCATGATTTCTACCGGTTTCTCAACAAATTTCAGTGTTTTATCAACACGAATTTCGTCAAGCGGTATGTGGAGGTTCTCATCAGCTAAACACCTCTTGAGATTGGACACGTGAAAAGTTGGATGAACATTTCCAAGTTCAGGAGGTAACTCAAGTCTGTAGGCTACCTTACCGATTCTTTCGACGATCTTGAATGGTCCAACGTATCTAGGTGCAAGTTTTCCTTTCTTTCCAAATCCGATCACACCTTTCCAAGGTGAGACCTTAAGTAATACTCGATCACCGACTTGAAAATCCAAGGGCTTGCGTTTTAGGTCCGCGTAACTCTTTTGACGGCTTCTAGCTGTCTAAAGGTTATCACGAACTTTCTTAACCTTTTCTGTTGTCTCTAAAATGAGGGCAGGTCCAGTAAGTTGAGCCTCGCCAATCTCATTCCAGCAGACTGGTGAGCGACATTTTCGACCATAGAGAGCCTCGAAAGGAGCCATGTTGATGCTGGAGTGATAACTGTTGTTGTAGGAGAATTCAGTCAACGGAAGATGTGAATCCCAACTACCACCAAAATCGATCACACAAGCTCTAAGATATCCTCCAGTGTCTGGATTGTTCTTTCAGATTGACCATCCGTTTGCGGATGATAGGCTGTGCTCAAATTAAGTTGGGATCCCATAGCAGATTGCATGGTTCTCAAAAAATGAGAAGTGAAACGAGCATCTCTGTCAGAAATGATGTTCAAAGGAACACCATGTCGAGCTACAATTTCATCCACGTAGATTTGAGCAAGTTTGTCAGCTGAAAAATCCTCACGGATTGGCAAGAAATGCGCTGATTTTGTAAGACGATCAACGACTACCTAGATGGCATCGTGAACTTTCTTTGTGCTCAGGAGTTTAGTAATGAGATCCATAGTAATATTTTCCCATTTCCAAACTGGGATCTCTGGTTGCTCCAATAAACCCGAAGGATGCTGATGTTCAGCCTTAACCTTAAGACAAGTGAGGCATTTTGATACATATAAGGCAATGTCTTTCTTCATACCAGGCCACCAATACTGAATACGAAGATCCTTATACATCTTATCTGAGCCAGGATGAATAGAATAACGAGACTTATGGGCTTCATCCATAAGCAAGGTACGGAGATTATCTTGGCTTGGGACCCACAAACGGTCCATGAAGTAATACGATCCATTGTCCTTCAATTCTAGAGCAGGTGTTATGTGATAAGGAAATTCCTTATCCATCAAACCTTGTGAAACACAAGCTTGCTGAGCCTGAGAAATACGGGCTTGGATATCGGATTGAGCTTGAATAATAGATTGGACACGAACACAATGAAGCTTAGTACGTTCCTTGCGACTCAAAGCATCGGCTACGACATTCCCTTACCAGGATGGTAGCGAATTTCGCAGTCATAGTCATTTAGAAGTTCAACCCAACGTCGTTGCCTCATGTTGAGCTCTTTCTGATTGAAGATATGCTGAAGACTTTTGTGGTCCGTAAAAACCACACATTTTGTACCGTACAAATAGTGTCTCCAGATCTTGAGAGCGAAGACAACTGCACCCAATTCAAGATCATGAGTGGTGTAGTTCTTCTCATGTATCTTCAACTGTCTCGATGCGTATGCTATGACTTTGTTCCTTTGCATCAGGACGCAGCCAAGGCCCAATTTAGATGCATTGCAATAAGCGACGAAATCATCATTGCCCTCAGGCAAAGTTAGGACAGGCGCGTCGCAAAGTTTTTGTTTCAAAGTCAGAAACGCTTCCTCTTGTTTGAATCCCCAATGAAATGGCTTGTTCTTCTGAGTTAGAGCAGTTAGAGGAACTGCAATTTTTGAGAAGTTCTCAATGAAGCGGCGGTAATAACCCACAAGACCAAGAAAAAAAACGAACCTCAGTAGGAGTAGTAGGCGTATTCCAATCCTTAATCGCACTGATCTTGGAGGGATCTACATGAATACCTTGTTCGTTGACAATGTGTCCCAAGAATTGAACTTCTTTAAGCCAGAATTCACACTTGGAGAATTTGGCGAAAAGTTGCTCTTTCTTTAGGAGTTCCAAAGTAAGACGAAGGTGTTGCTCATGATCAGCTCGCGTCTTAGAATATATCAAAATGTCATCAATGAAAACGATGATGAACTTATCTAAATAAGGCTTGCAGACCCTATTCATCAAGTCCATGAAAACAGCAGGAGCATTAGTCAAACCGAATGGCATGACTGTGAACTCATAATGTCCATAACGAGTACGGAACGCTGTCTTGGGAATGTCTTCCTCATGCACCCGAAGCTGATGATATCCAGATCGTAGATCAATCTTTGAAAAATAAGAAGCGCCTTGCAATTGATCAAAGAGATCATCAATGCGAGGTAGGGGATATCGATTCTTGATGGTGAGCTTGTTAAGCTCACGATAATCGATACACACCCTAAAAGATCCATCCTTCTTCTTTACAAAGAGAACGGGAGCACCCCAAGGTGAAAAGCTAGGACAGATAAAACCTTTGTCAGAGAGCTCCTGAAGCTGCTTAGATAATTCTTGCATCTCTGATGGTGCAAGACGATACGGAGTTCTGGCAATGGGATTTGCACCAGGTACGAGATCAATACGGAACTCGACTTGGCGTGCTGGAGGTAGACCGGGTAACTCTTCAGGGAAAACTTCAGAATAATCCCGAACGACAGGAATATCTGAAATAGTCTTACTCTTGCCTTTATCTACTGTAACATGTGCTAAGAAAGCCACATATTTCTTCCGTAGATACTTCCGTGCTTTAAAACAAGACATGAGTTTGAGACCACCGGCAGGCTTCTCACCACGAACCTGTAGGATCTCGCCTGTCGACAGCGGCACACGAACAATCTTCTCAGAATAAACTATCTCTGCGCGATGCGTAGATAACCAATCCATTCCTACAATAATGTCGAAGCTTCCAAGTTGCATTGGCGTGAGGTCAATAGGAAAAATATGGTCGTTAAGGTTCAACTGGCAGTTGCGTAGAACAGAATTAAGAACAATGGGTTCACCACTGGCAACCTCTACTGTCAAAGGTTTACCTAGTTTCGTTCTAGACACGCGACGCATTGGCTCAAAAGACAATGACACAAAACTCTTGTCGGCACCCGAATCAAAAAGAACAGATGCTGGCTGATTATTAATAAAGAACGTACCGTTCACCACTTCATTGTCTGCTTGTGCCTCTTGAGCATTCATGTTGAAGACTCGACCTCGAGCCTGAGCCTGATTCTGGTTTGCATTTTGGTCCTAGTTGGCTAGCCTTGGGCACCGGTTTCTGTAGTGGGTCAGATCCCCAAAGTTATAACAAGCACCTGGTGGGTATTGTGGTCGTGCAGCCTGACCCTGTTGCTGAGCAACTTGTTGAGCAGGGTTCTGAACTACGCGATTTTGAGCAAACCGACAGACATCGGCAAGATGACCTGACTTCCCACAGTTAGTACAGAAACGGCACTGATGTTGCGGCTGATGGTGACTGTTGCATTGATTGCACAAAGGTGCACTTCCTGAATAGGGCTTCTTTGCGGGAGGCTGGTTGGGAGTTGCCTGGTTAGCTTGGGCAGTGACAGCATAGTTTTGGGAAGCCTTACGCTTCTTTGCCCTTTTTGATGAACCAGAATCCTTTCCATTCTTGTTTTGACCTTTCTTGCTATCTTCCTTGTCAGCCGACTGTTTCTTGCCCTTGTCACCCTTCCTGTGTAGTTTATTCTTCCGAATCTGCGACTCAGTCAATGTCGCTGATAACTCGATTGCCTGACGGAGTGTGGTAGGGTTGCTACCAGTGATAATGTCTTGTACCGAGTCAGGAAGGCCGTCGATGTATCTTTCGATTGCCTTGTCGAGTGGGGCGACCATAGTCAGGCAAAGTAGACTCAACTCCTCAAACCTATCAGTATATGCCCTGTGCTCGCCACTATCTTGCTTCAAATCATCAAACTCTTTCTCCAACGCTCGTTGCTCGTGACGAGGACAAAATTCCCTCATCATAAGAGCTCTTAGTTCAGCCCATGTCTGTGCTAGAGCGACGTCTGCACCACGGTCTCTCATTACCCCATTCCACCATGTAAGAGCCCTCTTCTGAAACACGCTTGAAGAAAACTCGACCTTGCGATTATCCGGACACTGCACATGGCGAAAAGTATTCTCGATGCTTTCGAACCACTGAAGAAGCCCAGTTGCTCCCTCAGAACCACTAAACTTGAGTGGTTTAGCCGAGTTAAAGTTCTTGAAATTGCATGTACCATTGTTGTTGTGGTTGGCCTGGTTCCATTGAGCAAAGAGATTTGGGAATTGGGCAGCCATCTGCTGCGCAATAATTTCTGCCAGCTCGGCAGTTGCTATCTCGTGTTCGCATCGAGGAGGCATTCTAAAAGAGGAAAACATGAAAGGAAATGAGTGAGATGATTGGATGAAGAGAATGAGATGAAACAGAATCAACAAAAGCAAAGATGGTGGTTACGCATCGCAAAGCAACCAAGTGACACGAAATGTCTAATCAAAGTAAATGGGTCGATAATAATGCATTGCGAAGACATGCTCGCCTATAAGTGAACACTCACCCCAAGAGTTCCCAGGTAAGAGTGACTGGTCCGATTATGTGGATTTGTACGAACACTCTAGCCTTAGACAGAAAACTCAGGGTACAGCCATTCACTCTTCCAGTTCGCACGTGTTCACACTATTAAAGCCCAAAACCTTGACGAGATTTTTGAGAATCCAAAGGGGTTCAAAACCTTATAACAGAGGGTTTAAAACCTAGTAATCAATCATCCTAGAACAGATGATTAATTTTCAAAGCGGATTCGGGATCGAAATTCTCGTTGTGGTTATCACCTAAGGATAGGTGAAGTGCATGTTTTAAAATCTAAACACAAGATAACTTGTGTTAGGGTCCTAGAAAGTTATAGTCTAGGTCAAAGCATTACTAATAACCTAATTCCCTATAACCATTGGCTCTGATACCAACTCTTTTGTCACACCCCGGCCGCGTATAACATGCAACCGCGGCGGAAACGCCGGGGAGTGTTGGGACAGAATTAATTGTTTCATAACCATGGAAATTAAAGTTACATTTTATTTATCAACAAACGTGTTACATTGTCTTCAAACATGAAACAAAGAGTTTATAACATAATTAACTAAGTCTATCTTCATTTTTAGTCTCTAAGGCACAGGTCCGCCCTAGTGTCATGATCATCATCCTATGGAACAACTCCTGAAAACACATGTGAAAGTAGGTACGTCAGCATAAAAATGCCTGTGAGATACATAGGTTTTGTGAAAATGGGATTCATGACTTGAGTTTAAAGAAATGTTTAATAACAGTCAGTCATGAACCTTGTAATTTGTCTTGCTTTGTAAACCATTTGAAAAACGATAATATCAGATGATATGTACAGATAAGTGTAAGGTTAAACGAGTAACCAAGTAAAATGAGTTGAATAAGGTAAGTTGTTTGTAAAAATAATGTCTTGTGAAGAGTATGTTATTTTTGTAAAATGTAATGTGTCTAAACTGAAATGACTTAGATAACGCTACGATATGTAATATTATACAAGCATTTATATATAGGAAGTACCAGCGGCGTATCCACCATGTTTGTATCATATTACATACGCCACGTTACTCCAACCATTTACCCAAATCAATCACCATGTAATTTGTCCATGTATAAATCAATTGTCAAGTGTTATTGTGTAAACCATGTCGAAATGTCTATGTTCAATGTAAACCACCAAGTATGTATATCAATGTCAAAATGTTTATGTTCAATGTAGATAATGTAATGTGTACCCAAAATATATCTTGTATGGTAAGCGAGATGTATCAACTCAACCATATGTATAATGCACAAAACAAGGTGTTGAAGTAAAACATGGTTTAAATCAACGTTATGTTTCGTAGAACAATGCATGCTCAACTGATATAAACATTTGTGCGGTATTGTGAAATATGCATACATCCAAGCCTTGAGACTGTGGCGATAAACCCTTAAACAAATTAATGGTTTATCTAAGTTATGTATATCGAATTCGGTCATTCCTTCCGATCCAAACAAACCCAGGATTTCAGGAACGGGAGTTGTCAATTCCTATGGTACCACTACCTACTAACGAACGGCGTGATCAATGTTAATGAATGTATTGTTCCATGTTAAACAAACCAAATGTCATACTAAAATGTAAGCATGTGAAAACAATGCACTAAGTATGTAATCAAATGAACATACCTAGCGTGAAATGGAATATAAAACAATGTACTAAGTATGCACACAATGGACATACATAGCATGAAATGTATTGTAAAACGATGTACTAAGTATGCACACAATGGACATACATAGCATAAAATGTATTGTAAAACGATGTACTAAGCATGCACACAATGGACATACATAGCATAAAATGTAATGAAATCACGTACTATAATGTACTAATGAACATAATAAGCATATGATATGAAAACATGAAAGGCATGAAAGTAACAAGTAGGCACATGTGTTTCACCCCAAAACAGTTTGGAAAACAGTAAAAGAGGGGTTCAATGTACTCACCTGAGATTGCTTTGGAGTTCTTGTATAATAACCAAATAATGCTAGAGATCACGGAATATCAAACGGCACCTAATAGGTAGCTATATTAATATACCGGGCCAAAATCGGAAGGATCGGATAGTATGCGGGTTCGTAAACCAAACGAGTATGGAGACTCGTGTAATATGGTTTAACAAAGCCTACATACTAAAATGAAACCTAACCTAAGTGCTTACGACCCATTACGACCCGTTTAGGTAGCTTATGCTACCTTACGCGTCGTTCGTGTAGAACGCGTCTGGAACGCCTAACATCGTGACCACAAGGCATAACCTCGGAAGGTTATAGCTATGGTCACCTAATGTGTTTGGTCGGATCCTAATGATCGACCAAATGGGTCGGGTTCGAAAGTATAAGCGATGGTTTAGATCGCTTACCTTACGACCCTATACAAGCACTATACTAAAAGTGACGAGCTAAGCATGTTAGAACATGCTTAACTAAGTTTAGAAAACAGGTTTGGCATCAAAACAAACGGCTTTGATGCTCATGAGTAGTTTGGTTACAAAATACACAAGAATGCGCATTTTGGCCGAAACTACGACTCGTCACTGAGCCTAGATAACGTGGTAATCAGTAGGTATAGTCATTACGGACTATAACCATCGTGATCACGCTCACGTTATGAAGTTCCATGAACTTCGTGTTGACCATAGGCTGGTCACACAGAAAGTCAAACAAAACTTTGACTTTCGGACTCGAAAAGCGGATAAAAGAACGAAAGAATACTTACGGAGGGTCCTCGAATGCTAATCTAGATCAAAGAGCTCAGGTATGAAGCAATGGCATCAACTTAGAGCATTTTGATCAGATTTTTGTGGGTTTTACACCAAAGGGGGGGGGGGTATTTATAGGAAAAGTAGAGCCGTTAGGATCGTTTCTTGAATATCGTGCCACGATCTTAAGCGTACATTTGTCACAAAGTTGTGGTGGCTCAAAATGACCCTTAGCTCCTGAAATGGTGAAAGGGCATTGCCCTTTGGTGTGTTTGAAAGGCCAGATTTGCAAGAAAGACAAAAATTTTGTTACTGAAGGGGCCATGCGGCCCGCATCAGGATCTGACAAAACTCAGGCGGGCCGCCTGGCTATGTCTGATCTGCACAAAGTTTCAGAATTGGCAGTTTTGGTCCCTGTTGCATGTTTAAGCCATTTCCGACACTTCTAAGGCCCGTAAAGCCAACTTTAAGGCCCTAAAATGATGCCTAAACATTGTGGACATGAAACATGCTCAAAAATATGACAGATGTTGGTTCGTTTGGCCGTACGATCGCGATGTTCGGTTAATTACGACGGAATGCGCATAAGCGCGAAAAATGATCCAAATGACGCGACGAATGGATTTTTCTCATGCCAAACACTAAGGCATAATATTAGGATGCTTACATAAAATTTTGGATGTCCGGATGTATTCAGAACGTAAATTATGCGCGAAAGTGCAAACTTGTGCACTTTTTGACACTTTTAGTCCCTGAATGATCCAAAAGTTTGTTTTAGCATACCAAACCCCTCAAAGCCTATTTCTAAGCTATGTAAAGGATATTCATGGTATGTTTAACTTATGGACATGTTCCGGAATGTTTGTTACACTTCAATTTGGCATACTTTCGCAGTTTGTCAAGTTTAGTCACTGTAAGCGAATTAACTTGTTTTTGCCATACCAAAGCCTTCAAAACTTATTTATAAGTTATGTAAAGGTTATTTAAGGTATGTTGAGTATATGTTGATGTTCCGGAGTATTTGTCGCATTAAACTGAGTACGTTTACGCACCAGTTTGCGTATAATTCTCCAGAAAGTGATGTAGAGTTTGGAATTGAACAAAAGTCAAAAAATAAAAATGTAAAACACAACCATACAAACATTGGAATCAAATAACATTGTTTTATTGATAACTGAACTGTTCACAATGATTACAAGTACAAATGTTACATTACACACTTACATAACATAAACTCGCTCAACTTTTGTTGACTTTTCAAATTACATGTATTTCAGGGAATTAGTGGATCTGGCGGAGTATGCGTTGTGTCAAGTATGCGTTGTGTCAAGGCTGCGTAGTGAATAAAGATGTCATCCGAGTCGTCGAGGTTAGGAGGTGGATCCCTTTCCTGGACGGGATACACAATTCTAAACTTGGGTTTTTATTTACGTGCTTTTGATGAGTCATTGTGAACTCTATTAATCATGTCATGGTTGTAACTTACTTTATGTGTCAACATTTTCAAACAATGTCGTTGTGGTATTTTTAACTTAATGAATGGATGAACATCTTTTGTTTTATCATATAGCATTGTCATGATTGTTTCTATGGTATTAAGAAGTCAGACCAAAATAATCCACGCTTCCGCAAAAGCCAGGGTGTGACAGATACCGAATACCCTTATAAAACTTGACAATGTTAGTATAAAGATCTTGCACATAAGGTGTATGACAAAATGCTCAAATGAATGATTAAATGATGTTTTGCAAAACAATTATAAATGAGAACATGTGGTTAGATAATTGACAAATTACTTAGTTTAATTATGACCCGGAGGGTCCTAATGATGTCGGGTTGTACTTTTTAGGCAACTCAGGAGAAGCACCGGGACACCAAGCCGGGACGAATGATCGGTTGAAAGATAAGCTTTAAGGTACGTAGCTTTATGTTACGTTGTTTATTTTACTTATTTTTGGTATTGATAGAAAGGGTCGTTAATTGAATTGAATGGAGTGTTGTAGTTTATACAAACCAAGAAGGAAAGAAAACACGTTTTAAAATAAGTTAAGCTGAGGGCATGTAAAACTAACGCATAAATGATCCGTGGAGTCATATAGGTGAAGGTGAGATGCCCAACGCGAATAGACATGGTCAAGGACCATGGCAAAAATATCAAAAGTGATGGTTATTGCTCATGAGCAATGGTAATCACAAGAGCAAACCAAACTGGTCGTTTATGGTTCGTTGAGGCCATAAACTAGATGACGGACAAGTAAAACCGAGGTATAAACAACCCATGGGGTTGTAGAGACCGAGGTATTCTCCTTTAATTACCAAACTTGATTTCGATTATGGTTGGAGAACATGAACGAGAAACTTTGTTCAAGAACGGAAGACTAAAGTTAAGTAACATAAAGTCCGAAACGGGTCGATTCGGGTAAAACACCAAATCGAAGGGCAATAAGGGAATATCAAGGTTTGACCTTTGTAAGCATTTTATCTATTGGGAGTCATGAGTATCAATAACAAGGCTTGGAATGCGATCCGGATTATAAAAACGAATTTTAACAAGTTTTGGAGAAAATTTAGCAGCTCCGAGGAGTAGCCTACGCTAGGGAGTAGCCTACTCCTACCAGCTACTTAAAATCCAACAGCTGGTGGGAGTTGACTACTCCCCAGGCGTAACCTACTCCTGGACGCTGCTGGAATTTGACTAGCAAAATTGTTTCATTCATATTTTTAACGCTTTCACTCGGTTTAAGTGTTTATTAATCGCTTAATGAAAATATTTTGACAGGTAAAGTCTAAGTTAAAGCTCCGGATGAAGATCGAGCCGAATTAAGAACCGAACACACCTTAAATCCGTATTTTGTACCAAATCGCAGTTACTTGTGTATTGAAATCTCTTTTGAACATAACTTTTGTCGGTACAAGTGGTATTAAACTATAAATTTTATGAAATCTAATGTTTACTAAAAAGGGTCTTACAACCGGACACAAACCGACATTAATAGTTTGTGTTATTTAAGATTAACCCTATACAACCCGTATCGTATCTATATGAGTTGTATAAGAGGAGTTAAGTGTCCAAATAGATTTACCCTTCTTTTGTGATGTCCCAATATTCTTTGTAGTTATATGAAACAAAAAATATATTTAACTAATTGTGCAAAAAGGTTTCGCATAGGTTAACTAAAGAAACTTTTTATACATGAGTAAGAAATACAAATTTGGATACAACATAATATCAAATTAATACGTAAATGATCATTAAGTTATATTAAATTAGTAACTTATTCAGCATAATATATAATATATTAAAAAAAATAATTATTAAGATAAAAGATTTTAACATAACTAATGTTTTCATTCTATAATAGTAACCCGATTTAAATATAATTAAAAGTCAATTTTGATTAAAAACCAATTTTATAAAGATATTACGATGTTGACACGTGACATTATTTAAAATCGTCTATTAGAAATAACATAACATAAAATTTACCAATCAAGTTTCCCTTTTTTTCCTCTCTTAAAATCGTTTTAATACCCTATTTCCATGTAGCCTAGTTAAATAAATATCTCGTGTATTGTTTTGCTTTCTTAGTTAGTTGTTTTTGTCTATCAAGAACCCGATTTCTTTTCATTTAGCTCGTTTTACTTCTGAATCTCATTCATTTATACAATACAATTTTTTCTTTTAATTTTTAGTCAAATTAGTTAGAAAGTTTTGCTGTTTACCGGACCAACTAACTAATCTTCCACCTAAAAGTTGACTAGCTAGAGAGTACCTTTTCTGTCAATTTTGCATCTTCCATAATCAGATATCATGTATCCACTAGTTCGAAACCAAAGTTCAGGGTTACTTTGAAGTATTTTAAAGTACCTAGAGGTCTTTTTGATAGATACTAGATGAAATATTTTGGGAATAAGTGAATAACTTGATATCCGGCTATAGAGAAAAATATAATACAAGTAGAAACATCACCATCAACATTAACACACATATTTCAATAGATGGGGCCATATGTATTTTTATTGATGAGCACTCTTGCAAACGATATTCCTTTATAGCATCATTGATATATGCTTTAATATATAAAATTCTCTGTAGAGTTATGTTTCATCTGAATTTTCACAAAATAGGTATTTTTACTCCCATCATGCTCATTTTATAGTGACTGGACATTAAATTTGTAAATGTTTTACACAATATTTTATTTTGTGGATCCAAGCTTATGTAATCTACATATATTTGAACAAACAATCATAATATTATATACTTTGCTGATAATGCATTATCAATAAGAACTCTTGTGGATGACATTTCTAATAAGAAAATATGATAATGTATCATACCAGGCTTGGGAGGCTTGTTAAAACCACATATAACTCTTTATCTAAATTGCATACCTATTCCAGATTCTGAGGATCTTGATATCCATATTATTACCCTCCCCAAACCCGCATTCTGAATTTCTAAGCAGGATATTACTGAGTATGTTTGTTTGATATCAAGCATGTTGTTTGACACACGCAGGATATTATTGAGTATGTTTGTTTGATATCAAGCATGTTGTTTGACACACACCTCATGAGTATCTCCATTCAAAAAGAAAATCACAATGCACATGCATTTGATAAACCATGAACTTCTTAAAGCTAACATAAGCTGAAAACAATCCAACGACCTCCAATCTAGCAATTCGAACAAATGTTTCATATAGTCAACCCCATCTTCCATATTGTAGCCTTGGGCTACCAATTTTGTTATACTAAAATAACTCCCTCATCATCATCATTGTATTACAACAGTTTTATTTTGTGCCAATGCTTTATTCTCCTGCATGATCTACAAAGATATTTGGTACTATATTTCGTTCAGCTTGTCCAAGTTCGTACTACATGGCTTTGACCTAATAAGGGTCTTCAATGGCCTTATTAATTTTACTAGGCTTAGCTAATGGCAAAAGGTTTACATGCAAACAAAAATTGAAGTGTACACAAATGCATTTTTAGTGGAGATAAAGTTGATATAGGCGAGTTTTCAACATGAGAATGAAGGACAACGGGTGGGTTAGACTCTCTCCAGATGAAGGGCTATAAGTTGAAGTCAATTGCTTTTTGGTGTTTTAAGAGCTAGAAGAATGAAATGATGAATTGGCTTGAGTAACCATTTCATTCAAGATTTAACAGGTGAGCTGGATAAACACATGAATCATTTTCATCATCAACTTAAGATGCTACTTGATTATCATACGGATTAGTTGGAGGATGTTCTATAAAAACGTAATTTGTAAAAGAGATGTTCATTGTTAATCCAACAATTAACCACTATTAGTTTCACAATTAGCACTAAACTCATTGCTATCCCAATAGAGGCATATGATTTAGTAATCTTAACCGGAGTCATTTTTACTTTTGTATTAGTGATCTTTTGAGAATCCATAGTTTGAAATCAATTGTAACATTTAAGGGGAATCAAACCTAAGCGATACTTCCTTGTAACTGATTATCATTTGCATCCACTAGTTTTATTGTTTCTTTATTCATCTTGACACATACTTTATTGAAGTTGTTGTTCGAAAAAATCTGGAAGAAGAAAGAGGATTTGAAATTCTAGGGATTTGCTTTACATTTTCCTATTTTCAAGTGGATTACCCTTACAATTTTCAAATCAATCCAAAAAATAAAAGAAATTTTACAATTTGGTCTCTATTGATCTCAACCATTAGATCAAGATCTAATGGCTGAGACTCTTTCTTACCCTTCTCACATTTTTGGTCTTTTTTACCGGAACCTCAATCTTAATTGAAATACCTTTTATGACTAAAATGCTAACTAAGTTCGAACACTACGAGTTCAACGAACTTGTCGCTAGATCCTATAACACAAAAACACCAGAAATGGAACCCTTTAGTTCACCTTCAATCACGGCTTACCAAACCAAAACCGGCTTCGACCGGTTTTCTTCACGGTGATCGGTTGCAACGGCATATGCGGGGTGTGGAAGGCAACAAGTTAATTACTGTTTTCGTCCTTGTGGTTTGTCAAAAGTCACTATTTCAGTCCATTAGTTTAAAAATTGCGATTTCAGTCTCTGTGGTTTCACTTTCGTAACCATTTCAGTCCACCTCGTAATCATTTCAGTCCATATACTAACAGAATAAATGGATTCAAATGGTTACGAAAGTGAAACCACAGAGACTGAAATGGTTATGAAAGTGAAACTACAGGGACTGAAATCGAAAATTTAAACTAATGGACTGAAATAATAATTTTTAACAAACTAAAAGACGACTCAGAAGGCTAACGGTGAGAGAAAAAGAGAGGTTTAGGGTTTTGTGAAAGTGGTCTAAACAATTATCCTTTTTATTTATCTTTTTAAAAGCAGTTTTAAGATTTTCATGATAAATTCATAACCTACATACTATAACTATGTAACTAATATTCATATTCATATTCATAACCTTTTAATTATGAAACACACCATCAAGATAGATGAGAATCATGAGTTTGTTTTTATCGAGAATACATATAGATTGCACCAAGTATATCTTTTTTAATACAAGGGGAGACAACAGAAATAGTGAAGGCATGGGTCGGGGCATTTATTGCGGCGGCAGTTATATTGGACCGGGTCTAAAGATTCTTGTCGGACCTACCACCGACCCAAATTGCAGTTTTTCCACCTGCAAACACCCTGTTTTTCAACGCGGTTTCCCCACCCGTCTTTTTCATCCTGTTTGGTCCTTCAATGTCTTGCACATTAAGTTTTGCAAGAAATACTTATCATTTGACTAATGTTTTTACTTTTTTGGTATTATTTTGTATTAATGTATTATTGTATTGGTTTTTCTAAAAAAATGGTTTGAGTAATGGAAGATAAAATTTTTAAATAGATCAATTTAAGACCACCCGTAGTGGTAAGGATTCTGGCATTTTTCTCCTCCAATAACGCCCAACAACGCCGAGCCCCCACCCCCCCCCCAGGTCGTTTTCCGGCGTGTTTTTGCAAAAATAAGCCACCAGCGTGATTTGAAACACGCTAAAATGGCAAATCTTTGGCCAATCAGATAAGAGCATGTGGTTTAAAGAGAGAGAGATGGAATTTTGGGGTTTGAGTTTGCCGGAGTTTTAGCCGGAGATGTTACAGGTGTCACGACGAAGAAGAAGAAGGATGGAGGCGGGTGGTTGTTTTAAAAGTTTCCTCAGTTGTCACATTAGGCCCCTGTGGTTTTAAACTTTAATATCTTTAATATTTCAAGTTTCAAAAATGCTATATCAGTCCCTAAAGTTTTGTTTATTAAATGTCTCATTTGGATCTTTTATAAAACTTAAAATTTTGCAATGTAACTTTTTAGTATTGTAATTTTATTTAATTTAATGAAGTATTTTAAGTTTTTAATTTAAAAAAATAAATAATTGTGTAATGGTTGGATGGGGCGTTATTAGGCATTATTCCACTACGCCACTTTTGCAAAAACGCCCAATAATGCCCCCATGCTAACTGGACTGCCACATGGCAGAAAATGCCCCAGGGTGGGACATTATTTATCAAACCACTACGCATGGTCTAATAGTTAGAATTGATGTGTTATTAATTTTGTAATTAATCAAAAGCTAATGAGAGCATCTACATCGCAAGGCCCGAAACCCCATCCCACTTTTTGGACTAGCCCATTCTGGACGAGCGGCGATGGAGAGGCTAACATGGGATGGTCCGGTTTGGTCCACTAGACCCGTCCGTTTGGTTTTAAGCGGGACCCATCTCATAAAGAGTAATTATTTAAAAAAAAATCAAACCACTCCAATGATTCATTTTTTTAAATAATAATAAATTTTAAAAATATCAACCCACTTCACCCAAAATTTACACCTTCACCAAATTGACACCTACCTAAAACATTCAACCTTTCACTCTCAATCAATCTTTCATTTTACACAAACCTCTAACAATCAACCTTTCACTCTCATCACAACTCCTTCCATAGATGACCAAAGAAGTTCTCAAGAAATGTTAGGCTTCGTTTTAAACCCGAAGCAATCTACTAACATCCCACTCTTCCAAAGCTATGGGTTTCCTAGTCAATTCGGTTCCATGCCTTCCAGTTCCAACTATGCGGGTTCATGGTTCAACTAGTGCCATGCGTTTACAACTCCACAACTATAGTTCCATGCAGAGGCGAAGGTTAGTTGGTGCCCGGGGGTGCACCCGCCCACCCCAATGTTTCGGTTAGAAGTGTATAGGTCCCGATTTTTCATCCGGAAATTTTAAAAATTATATAGGATAGCCTACCCCAATTATTTTTCCTAAATATTTATACAATATATAAATTAAAGTAAAATTTGTTACCACTTTGTATATCCTAAATATTTATACAATATATAAATCAAAGTAAAGTTTGTTACCACTTTATATATAAGTGATGGGTAGTTTTGTAAATATATTTTAACTCTTATTTGTTTAACCATAGATTACCCACCACACAATAAACTTAATCACAAGTTTTTATGTATAAGAACGGGTCCTTTGAATGAATGAAATTTTTTAATTTTATTTGGAACTATTATTATTTGACCTGACCCGAATCGATAGCCGACCCGACCAGAAACATAACGATAGGAAAAAATAGGGTCTCATCACTTTACGCCCCCTCGAAACTTTTAGTCAAGCTCCGCCACTGGTTCCATGCCTCTACTCGGACCCGGTTACCCGTTCTATAGGTTACCTCCACAACCCGAGATGGGTTTCAACCCTAATCTCCAACCGGGGTCCGGGTTCAATGCCCCAGACACCCAATCGTCCTATACATATACACCATATCCGTCTTCTAGCTGAAGATATAAAGGCAAAAAAGTTGTCGGTTCGAAGGTGAAAGTTGTAATTCATAAATGGTCAGAAGAAGAAGAAGAAGAAACTCTTACACGAGCTTATCTTCATATGTCTACTTACGCCATAGTCGGAAAAAACCAAAAGATACCGACTACTAGGAGAGAAATCAATATTTTTGTGAAGACATAAATAACAAGTATAACCGAACGAAGGTTAACATGAAGCCTCAAACACTAAATGTGTTACACCCAACCGATGGAGGAATCATCGTGTCGCAACCCCCGTCCCCTAACAACCCGGGAACGGGCGGCCGCAGCCAGTTTCGGTGGTATCGGTGTTTATCATTTTGGCAGCGGAATTTACATCAGGACCGTAGTTAGGAAATATTTTATCAGAGTAAAATACCACACTTTTAATATATTAAACACATGGGAAAATCCCAAGTTTCAAGTACACACATTTTTCATATGGATAAACCCTATTTTATTTAAATAAAAACATATCTTTATTTTAGGTAATTTTATAGCCACTTTTCCAAGCCTTCAGTGCTGTCCAGCTGGCTTCTATTTGGCTTTCACATTTTGTTACCTGAAACGCGTTTAAAAACATTTTTTCAGTGGGAAATACTGGTGAGTGAATCCCAGTTTAATCAAGTTAAGTAAAACCATTGTACAGTATTGAGGGCGGTCGCGCAATTACATTTGTTTCCATCTATTTTAATTACCACCCACGGTACTGTCAACCCGACTTGTGGTCATGTTACTACTCACAATGTAGTAACAAATTTTGTATACAAAACCCCAACATACAAACGATAATTGTAGAATACAAATACACAATCACTGTTTAATATAATGTTAATCATATGAGGTTTTGTAAAAACAGTTTGCAAAAAGGAGATTACTCACATTGCTGTATTAGGGTTTTCCTTAAGGATTTCCTGGTGATTATCTATTAAATACACAAATGCACACGCGTTAGTATAATAACCCAATATTTACATTAGTAATACCCTCCCCGAGACGGCATTCCAACGACTACGTCGGGCAGAACCACGATAGCCATTACGGAACCCTGGATCAATCGGGCAGCGTATCTAATATGTAACCGGGGTTATGATACTTACAACGAGGTAGAACTTCGTTAATTAGGGGCTATTATGCCCGAAAATCACTTTAGCTATATAGAAATTCGAGAGAGAAAAGATTTGTGAACGAATTTGACTGAACTGCCGATTGCATCTATTTATAGGGCTGATCTCGCAGTCCCTCGCGGACCGCGAAGACTCAAGCGTCTTCTTACGCGGCCCGCGACATAGGGTCCGTAGGGCCTAGCCTTGATTTTTCACCGGTCTAGCTTTGCCACGTGTCGACACGTGGCGACTTCCGGGTGCTGCCGCTTGGCCTCTCGCTCGCACCCCGCGTAGACCAAGGAGGGGTCTTACGCGGCCCGCGACAGCCCTAAAACTTGGTTTTTAATTAAATTTAATAAAAATAAAGGTATTCAGGGCCCGTTTTCGTATTCGGGGTGTATTTTAGGACGTATTGGTATATTTTAAATATTTTAGGGTGTCGAAAAATTTAGGAGGGTTGTTATATCCTCCCCACCTTGTTTTAGAACTCGTCCTCGAGATTTACTAGAACAGGTGTGGATATTTCCTTTGCATTTCCGATTCAAGCTCCCATGTATATTCTGGTCCTCTTTTGGAATCCCATTTTACCTTGACCAGAACTAATCTCTTGTGCTTGAGGTTCTTAACTTTCCTGTCTTCAGTCTGTAGAGGTTGCTCTACAAATTTAAGTTGTTCATTTACCTCTATATCCTTAAGAGGTACTACCAGTGATCCATCAGCTAAGCATTTCTTAAGATTAGATACATGAAATACATCATGTATTCCTGCCATTTTCTCTAGCAGTTGTAGTTGATAGGATACAGGTCCTATTCTTTTAATAATCTCAAAAGGTCCAACATACCTGGGGCTTATGTCACACCCTGATATTTCCACATATTACCGGCGGGCCCGGTGGGGAGTATCGTGACATAGTTGATATCATCATTGTCAATACACACAATATAATAGCACAGCAGAAGGCTTGGTGAATAAACTATTACAAACCATAATGTCTGAGTGTTCGAGTGAAAGAATATACAGACTGGAATGTAATAACATCCACAGGCGGATCATACAAGTACAAAGAAACAAAAATAACAGACTTCAGGTATCTATGGATTTGCAAGATCCTCTTATGACACCTAATAGCTCCAGCCTATTACGAGAGGTACCTGTCAATCAGTCTTTAAGAAAATACGTCAGTTTACACTGGTAAATACAATTAACTGACTCTTTTGAAAGCATTTATGAAAATTGATTTAAGTGCACATGGCACAGATCTTTTATAACTTGGGACAATTATTTAAAAATAATCTTATATACAATTTATATGTTTGTCATACAATTGGGGCCGGTTGGAAGCCAGTCGTGATTAACCGACTCACCACTTATAGAACCGACAAAGGAGTTATCCCCAACATGTGGGTTTATATTTTAGCATTTGCATCTGTCAGGTGTATGCCAACACCCTGTGCATAGGTCGTGGCCATTTTCAAATGAAATGAGCCGAGGATATCCAGTACACGGTCGAATTAACCCCCAAATGTTCATGTTATCAAACAAAACAGATTAAAATGGGTTATGCAATTTATTAATCACAATCCGATTAAATGATTTCATACCCGACCAAGTGGTATTATTATAATATCATATCCCAAGCTCGTATGAGGGAAAATAAGTTAAAAGTATTTTCCTGAGCTAATGTGAGCGGTAACTCAGCAGTATAATCCTAAGCTTTTTGATGGTACCTTCTACTGGATGCTATTTAATCTGTATAGAAGGTTTAATAACCTATTAGGATGCTAACGGGTCTTTAGCTAAGTCAAAGACTTGGACCGGCTAGCTAGAAAGAGACTTTACGGTTCTAAACGCTAGATTAAGCGGAGACCGGAATAGAATGTGGTTTAGACCCGACAACCTTGGATACTTGTGTAATATGGGTAAACTAAACACATTCTGGAAATTGGGGATTAAATGATAAGGTTAAGCCCGTTTCGGCTATTTTACGTAAACTAGTCACAAAAGCCGATCCGAACACATAAACGCGTAACGGGTAACCAAATGAATTATATACATGTCTTAATTGTTATTATGCTTAAAATATGTTATTACATCAGTAGGATGTTAACATATATGCCCAAAAAGTAATTTAAACCAATTTAAGTCCCATAAGGGCATTTTGGTAATTTTAATGCTTATAAAAGAGTTTAAATATTAGTCTGAGTTTCAGGTCTGATATATTCAGTAAAAATATGTATTTTTTTAAGTTATAACAGTAGGGTAGTGCATATATGTGAAATTTACCTTTTATAACCAAAGTATGCACCGTAAGGGCATTTTGGTAATTTCACATAAGCTTTAAAGGTCAAAATTAGAATTCTGAGTTTAAAACATTGGCTTACTGTTTAATTACATAAATTAACTTAAAACATCAGTAGGTAATAAGTTTTATGTGCCAAAAATAGTTTTAACTCATACTATGCGCTTAAAACGCGTAAAAGTCGGTTTTAAGTGATTTTCGAGTTAAAATAGGAAATCTGAGTTTTTGATCAGTTTATAAAGTTCAAAATATTTTATTTATCATATAAAATTGATACCAAAAAGGTTGGTATCAAAATGTTATGTAAAACTCATTTTACTCAAGAAAAGGGTATAACCGACATTTACCGAATCAAAGCTAGAACCCTATGTTATGCTCAGCTTAAAAATAAATAAAAATCTTCAAAAATCCCAAAATTATTTTACATCAGTGGGTAAAAAGTTTGGTATCAAAATTTGGGTTTAAATAGGCTATATGCTAATTATGCCGTTTAATTAATAAAAAGCTTCTTAATTACGTTGTTGAGCATAACTCCTAATCTAGACCTCAAACTGATGTCAAATTTTCGGGACAAGTCTAAAATCAGTAGCAAAGGTTTTTGTCCTCTCACATTGCTAAAAATCTCACTTGTGTGTCAAAAGGGCATTTATGGCATTTTTAAGCATATTAACGATCAAGTGCATATAATTCAAACCACTAAGAATCATGCAATATAACTCCAGAGGGTTAACTACTGAGTAATGTGGTCCTAATGGAAGCTTAAAACATGGGAGAGTTAAGCTTAAATGGGTCATAACTGAAAGTCAAAGTAAAACTCAAGCTTTTGCGACTTTCGGTTATAAACTGACCTTAGACTGATAATTGCCGGGTTAGGACTGATAAAACATGTTCTAATATTAATTACCAAGTCATTAGAATGTTAAAATATAATTTTGAACTTCTGTTTTATTAATTTAAATCATTTTTAAACATTCTGTCCACTTTGACCCGACAATTAACTTGTCAAACGAAATAATTATGAGGTTCCCTTTTAAGGGTTAATCACCTATCCTAATATGGTTCGATAACCACTTTCGTTTCGGTCAGTGGCTGGACCATTAGAGATTAAACCGAAAGTCAAACTTAATTTACGATATGTTTGACTTTTCGATAAATAAGCTAATTAAAACGACTAAGCAGGGATTAAGACTTTTACTTAGGGTCCTTGCTATCTTTTCCACACTTGGTAATCTTCTCCTACTGATGCAAGCTCCGGAAGCAAGTCCCTTTGAAGTTGTTGCAACTAATATGCATAAGAACAAAAGACTAGTGCCCTTTATATAGCGATTTCCAAGAGTTTTGAACACTTCCAAATGTTAAGGGACATCCTAGGATCACTCCAGGTGTCCTAGTTGATTTATAAAACCGTTCCCCTAGGATCGTTACAAACGAGTTCGAGGCGGTGCAAAGCTGAAACCTGCACCTGTCAGCTCTTTTCTGAGCTGGGGACTTCTACGCGACCCGCGTAAGAGTCCCTTAAGGGCTACGCGGCCCGCCTGGAACCGGTAAACAGGTTAAACAAGTTTCTGACTTAGCAACTTTAGTCCCTGATCGTTTAAAACCCATTTTAACTTCATTTTTGGCTTGTAGTTGGTTTGTTGAGGCTCAAGGATGTATAAACAAACTTCGTTAGGCTCGGTTTCGTTAAATATCACAATAAATGCAAGTTTCATCAACTTGACACTTTTCACCCCAAGTCTTGAAAACATGCTTAACAATCTCGAAACCACGTGAAATTTTTATCACTTATTCTTGAGAGTATATTTGAATATTTCGAAGCCTCTGGTTCGTTAAAAGGTCACTCAGAGGTCAGAATTAACATGTTGACACAATTAACCCTTGTAGTTTTATAATCTTCCGATTATTTTCACAAACAACTTCTTTTATCCAATTGACCACTCGATTAAGAATATATTCTTCACGTATGGTCATTCAGAGGCCTAAGTTTGGCATGTTGACACTTTTAGTCCCTCTGTATACATAGTTTCACTGTTTGTTAACTTTAGTCCTTCAAACTCAATCTTTCACATATTTAGAGTTTAGTACACGTGTCTATACATAATTGGACACGTTTTTTACGTGGTGTTACATCCTCACCCCCTTAAAAGAAATCTCAACCCCGAGATTTACTGAAATAAGTGAGGGTACTTCTGTCGCATAGTGGACTCGACTTCCCACGTATATTCGGGACCTCTACGAGCATCCCATTTGACCTTTACTATAGGTACATGCTTTCTTCGGAGCTTTTTAACCTGATGATCCTCGATCGATATAGGTCTTTCAACAAACCTCATGCTTTCATCAATTTGTAGGTCTTTATGAGACATAGCTAGCGATTCATCATCTAGGCATTTCTTGAGATTACAGATGTGGAACACATTATGTATTCCACTCAGCTCCTTAGGCAAGTTTAGCTTACAAGCTACACTACCGACACATTCGATAATCTCGAACGGTCCAATATACCTAGGGCTTAACTTGCCCTTCTTACCAAAACGCATCACACCTTTCCAGGGTGATACTTTCAGTAAGACTTTATCGCCAACCTCAAACTTTAGAGGTTTTCGCCTCTTATCAGCATAACTTTTCTGCCTATCCCTGGCAGCTTTCAGGCGATCACGAATCTGTACAATCTTGTCCGTCGTTTCAAGGACTATATCAGGTCCTGATAACTGGGCTTCTCCTACTTCTGCCCAACAGACAGGCGTTCTGCATTTCCTACCATATAATGCCTCAAAAGGTGTAGCCTGAATGCTTGTATGGTAGCTATTGTTATAGGAGAACTCCATCAAGGGTAGGTGGTCATCCTAACTACCACCTAAATCAATAACACATGCACGTAGATGTCTTCCAATGTTTGAATTGTACGCTCACTTTGTCCATCAGTCTGAGGATGGTAAGCAGTACTAAAATTCAAACGTGTGCCCAAAGATTGTTGGAAACTTTTCCAAAAGTGTGAGGTGTATCTGGTATCTCTATCAGAGATAATAGACACCGGCACTCCGTGAAGGGATACAATCTTACCCATATACAACTGGGCTAACTTGTCGGAGCTATGAGTCTCCTTGATGGGCAAGAAATGTGCTGACTTAGTCAGTCTATCAACTATAACCCATATGGTGTCATTTCCATGCCTTGTTTTAGGTAACTTGGTTATAAAATCCATAGTTACCATTTCCCACTTCCTTGTGGGAAGTTCTGGCTGTTGTAGCAGACCTGATGGCTTTTGATGTTCAGCTTTAATCTGAGCACAAGTTAGGCACTTAGCTACATGTGTGGCAATAGATTTCTTCAAACCTATCCACCAATAGTTAGTCTTCAAATCCTGGTACATTTTGTCACCTCCATGGTGAACTGAGTATTTGGAGTTGTGGGCTTCCTGGAGGATTACATCTCGAAGTCCTCCATGAATAGGAACCCAGATTCTTCCATTCATTCCGAGGATTCCATCCTTGCCAGGTGCTAACTGTTCAGCAGTTACACCTAACTTTTCGTCTGGAAGATTGGCTTCCAAAACAGCATCTTTCTATGCAGTTAATAGCCTTTCATTCAGACTATTCTTCAGCTCAATGCTCTTGGCATTGATCCTGATTGGTTTAACTCTTTCCTTTCGGCTTAGAGCATCAGCGACCACGTTCTCTTTACCTGGATGGTAGCGTATCTCGCAATCATAATCATTTAGAGTCTCCATCCAATGGTGTTGTCTCATATTGAGTTCTTTTTGATTGAACAAGTTCTGGAGACTTTTGTGATCCGAGTAGATCACACATTTGGTTCCATATAAATAATGTCTCCAACAACTTTAATGCGAATACAACGACACCCAATTCTAAATCGTGGGTGGTGTAATGCTTTTCATGCATTTTTAGCTGTCGTGATGCATAAGCAATCACCTTGCCACGCTGCATAAGTACACATCCCATGCTGGTGTGTGAAGCATCACAATATACAACAAACTCTTCAATTCCTTCAAGTAAAGTCAATACCGGAGCATTGCTCAATCTTTGCTTAAGAATCTCAAAGGATTCTTGTTGCTTTGGACCCCAGTCAAATTTCACATTCTTACGGGTCAAAGAAGTTAATGGTGCAGCTATTTTTGAGAAGTTCTTAATGAATGTTCTATAATATCCAGCTAAACCCAAAAAGTTGTGAATTTCTGTAGGCATCTTCGGTGCTTCCCAATTCATAATGGCTTCTATTTTGGCGGGATCTACTTGGATACCACATTTACTAACAACATGTCCAAGGAATTGGACTTCACGAAGCCAGAACTCACACTTGGAGAATTTAGCATACAACTTCTCCTGTCGAAGCAATCCTAGGATACATCGAAGGTGCTTCTCGTGATCAACCTCGATACGAGAATAGATAAGTATGTCGTCTATAAACACAATGACAAACTTATCTAAGTATGGCTTGCAGACTCTATTCATGAGATCCATGAATGCTGCTGGTGCATTAGTGAGCCCAAAAGGCATCACTAAGAACTCGAAATGTCCATACCTCGTCCTAAATGTTGTCTTAGGCACATCTTCAGTTCTTACCTTAAGTTGATGATACCCAGATCTTAAATCAGTCTTCGAGAAATAGCTCGCCCCTTGAAGCTGATCGAATAAATCATCGATACAGGATAACGATTCTTGATTGTTACCTTATTCAATTCACGGTAATCAATGCATAAGCGCATTGACCCATCCTTCTTTTTCACAAACAGTATTGGAGCTCCCCAAGGCGAAGAGCTGGGTTGAATAAAACCTTTCTCTAGTAAGTCGTCGAGTTGAGTCCTGAGCTCTTTCATTTCCGTAGGTGCTAGACGATAAGGAGCTCGTGCAATAGGTGCAGATCCTGGTAGAATGTCTATCCTGAACTCTACTTGCCTCTCTGGAGGTAATCCAGGTAATTCATCAGGGAAGACATCAGGATATTCAAAAATAATTGGAATGTCTTCGATCTTGGGCTTCGGTTCATTCACAGACACTTGTGCCATGTAGATGACACATCCGCTCTTCAAACACTGCGATACCTTGAGAATAGACACATTACTAGGCAATCCATGTTGCGTATCTCCTTGAATAGTGATTGACTCGCCAGAAGGGATTTTGATAATAACTAGCTTTTTATCACAGGCAATTTGGGCTTGGTTATGCGACATCCAATCCATGCCTAAAACTATATCAAACCCAGCCAATTTCATTGGCAAGAGGGATAGCGGGGTAGAATGATTCTTAATGGATATAGAACATCCATCAAGAAGAGTGGAAGCTGTTTCTAAGGTACCATCGGCAAGCTCTACCTCATATTTTATGTCTAGAGTCTTAATAGGCAAATTCAATATCTTACAGAACTTATGGTTTACAAAAGACTTATCAGCACCGGAATCAAATAAGACTCTAGCATAGTTATTATTGATGAGGAAGATACCTGTTATGACGTTCTCGTCGTTCACCGCTTCCCTCGTGTTCATCTAAAAAACTCTTACATTGTTTTTCTTCGCCTCCTCGGGCTTCTTAGCATTCTTGGGGCAATTGGTTTTGATGTGCCCTTTTTCATTGCAACCATAGCAGGTTACATCCTTGATATTTCGGCACTCAACAGACTTGTGCCCTTTCTTTTTGCAGATCCCACATGGTTTGGCCTGTGGGTCTTGGTTGCACTTTCCAAAGTGCCTTTTGTGACATATCTTGCACCTGGGCCTATCATTTGGCTGCCCCTTTTTGGAACCAGAGTTCCCTTTGCTCTTTTTGTTCGACTCAGGAGACTTGTCTTCCTATCTTTTCCTCTTCCCTTCATCGGTAACCGTCTTTGCCCTACTCCTCACAACATCCAGAGTGAGGGACAAAGATAGATCCACAGCAGATCTATAAGTGGCTGGCTTAGAGGCCTTAACATTCCCTTTTACTTCAGGGGCCAAGCCACCGATGAAACGCGCAATGCGTTTGGGTTCAGGAGTGACTAAATATGGTACAAGCCTTGGTGTACCTGGGAGTCGGCTCGAGGACAATCTGCCTCTTTGGCTCACTTCCCTGATTAGATGAGTGCTGAGACTCACTTTTCTTATGAGTATGAGATTGAGAATAGGATTTTGAATGACTTTTGGACCGAACATTACTCGGCTCCTTGAATATCTTATCCACTGCTTGAGCAACTGCGGTGTCGATCCTTGCTTGCAGTTCAGCATTTGTAAGATTTACTCTTGCTTCATTATTGTTTTCTCCACAAAGGTGGCTATTTGCCTCGTCAGATCCAGCCATTTTCGAGTACTAAATCAAACAATAATGATATTTAAATTATAAAGTGATTCATCGCATTGATGATCAGATGGTCATGGTATTATTAAACCATATAGACCATTTTAAATAAATTAATCAAATCATAATTTGCCTAGGCTACAACAGAACCATAATAAGCAATTTATAGGATATAATCCTTTATATTTATTAGACAGAGGATATAAATCTCAATTGTCAATGTCATTGAAGACATTTTTATTTAGCACAAGGCTCGTCTCAAAGGACATTTAGATGGCACAAAAGGCCTTGTCACATGGACGATTAAAACATAACCAATGATCTCTTGGATCATTGTTCTTTTAAAGGTCGAACATAGTTCATCGCCTTTTTGACAAGAAGTTTATAAATAAAACTATCATTGTCATTATTACACCTTTGCTTAGAAGCATACATCTCTGATGGATGTTTTGGTGTATACATCATATTGATGTTTATTTGTCATGATTCGCATTGATCATATAGGCTATATATAAGTGACTTGGAAAAACCCAAGTACATTTGGAAGCTTGTGTGGTTTCTCTTACCGCACAGCTAGGAATGTTAACATGTTTTCAGATGTTAACAGAGATTTATTGTCTAAAAAGGTTGTACCATCATAGCCAATTAATGTTTTGGCTAGGTTATACCTCTAAGAATTTCTATAGCAGATCAATTAAAATTGAAATGATATAACATAATGATGTAATAAAATACATATTTAAAAATCAAAAATAAACTTCATTAAACCATAAAACTAATACAGAGATGCCCTAAACGGGACTTGGAACAACACAATGCCCACGCAGGGCTACTGAAATAGGAAAATAAGTCCACGCAGGGACTTGGTACTGAAATAAAATAATGTCCTCGCAGGGACTTGATTGAAAGATAATACAAAATAAATTAAACAACTTCGTACTTCTTCTTGCCTTTAATAAGGCTCGCAAGGCCTTTGAGAAAGCTATTATACTTCTTTTTGGTCTCACTTGCTTCTTGCTCAACCCTGTCTAGCCTTTGTAGTATTTCCTGAGTTTGCTGCTGTTGGGGAGGAGGAGGTCGCTGGTAAGGCGGGTATCCAGTTGGATAAACTGGAGGGTAAGAAGAAGAAGGGTAAAGATGATGGTATTGTGCAGCTGTAAGGTAGGGATCATGGTTTCCATAATCTGATGGATATCCAGATGGGTTTTCGAAAGGATTGTACCCAGAAGAACCTGGGTAAGTCGGGATCGGGTTGTCGAAACCCATTGGCGGCGGTGGTGCATGTGAAACCGGTGGAGGAGCATCTTCCTGCATTGCGTGCGAGGGTCCACCCAATTGGGGGTCCTCGGGAATTGGAGGGTAAGAACTTGAACCCTGAGGAGAACTAAAACGAGGTCCTCCTCGCACTGATATACGTGCGTTCCTCCTTCGCCTCGGAGGCTCGGGAGGTGGCTGAGGTGGCTGTTGAGGCGGCTTCTCAACAGGAAGTGGTGGAGGTGAAATTGCTTGAAGCTGGGTTCAACCAAAGGAGGTTGAGCAGGAGAATTATGGTACGAAGGAGTAAAGTACCAATCATACGCGGCCATCCTCTCTTGATATGAATCGGGCCCACGGTACGGTGATCCCTGAAATGGGGAACCGCTTGAGATGCTAATTGGGTGGCCCGGTGTTCTGGTTTGCATTTCTGGGTCCGGGTCGTCATCCATCTCCATTTCCTGAGAAAAGTGATCCTCAGGGCCCAAAGGGTTGTAGCCCAAAAAGTCGTTGACATAATCATTCGGATTAAACTGTGTCGGGGAGTAGGTAGAATCCGAATGATGGAAGGAATGGAAGTGCAACGAATGGTAAGATTGGTGAGATTCATGGAAGTAATGGGAGTGTTGTGAATGTTGCGAATGCTAGGGCTCGTCTGGAACAGGCGGCCCGAAAGATGGATGGAATGAAGGAGATGAGCTCAACGAGATAGAGTGTCTCGCTGGTTTGAAAGAGTGACCCCACTAATTGCGGGTGTCAGAACTGGAAAATGACGCAGACGGGGTGCGTCGATGTGAAGGTCCTGCTGATGGTCCCCATCGCATGGGACCCTTTCCTTTACCCCTAACTCTTGGTGGACCTGTCACACCCTGATATTTCCACATATTACCGGTGGGCTCGGCGGGGAGTATCGTGACGTAGTTGATATCATCATTGTCAATACACACAATATAATAGCACAGCGGAAGGCTTGGTGAATAAACTATTACAAACCATAATGTCTGAGTGTTCGAGTGAAAGAATATATAGACTGGAATGTAATAACATCCACAGGCGGATCATACAAGTACAAAGAAACAAAAATAACAGACTTCAGGTATCTATGGATTTGCAAGATCCTCTTATGACACCTAATAGCTCCAGCCTATTACGAGAGGTACCTGTCAATCAGTCTTTAAGAAAATACATCAGTTTACACTGGTAAATACAATTAACTGACTATTTTGAAAGCATTTATGAAAATTAATTTAAGTGCACATGGCACAAATCTTTTATAACTTTGGACAATTATTTAAAAATAATCTTGTATACAGATTTATATGTTTGTCATACAATTGGGGCCGGTTGGAAGCCGGTCGTGATTAACCGACTCACCACTTATAGAACCCACAAAGGATTTATCCCCAACATGTGGGTTTATATTTTAGCATTTGCATCTGTCAGGTGTATGCCTACACCCCGTGCATAGGTCGTGGCCATTTTCAAATGAAATGAGTCGAGGATATCCAGGACACGGTCGAATTAACCCCCAAATGTTCATGTTATCAAACAAAACAGATTAAAACAGGTTATGCAATTTATTAATCACAATCCGATTAAATGATTTCATACCCGACCAAGTGGTATTATTATAATACCATATCCCAAGCCCGTATAAGCGAAAATAAGTTAAAAGTATTTACCTAAGCTAATATGAACGGTAACTCAGGAATATAATCCTAAGCTTTTTGATGGTACCTTCTACTGGATGCTATTTAATCTGTATAGAAGGTTTAATAACCTATTACGATGCTAACGGGTCTTTAGCTAAGTCAAAGACTTGGACCGGCTAGCTATAAAGAGACTTTACGATTCTAAGCGCTAGATTTAGCGGAGACTGGAATAGAATGTGGTTTAGACCCAACAAGCTTGGATACTTGTATAATATGGTTAAACTAAACACATTCTGGAAATTGAGGATTAAATGATAAGGTTAAGCCCATTTCGGCAATTTTACGTAAACTAGTCACATAAGCCGATCCGAACGCATAAACGCGTAACGGGTAACCAAATGAATTATATACATGTCTTAATTGTTATTATGCTTAAAATATGTTATTACATCAGTAGGATGTTAACATATATGCCCAAAAAGTAATTTAAACCAATTTAAGTCCCATAAGGGCATTTTAGTAATTTTAATGCTTATAAAGAGTTAAAATATTAGTCTGAGTTTCTGTTGGTGCACAATGTCTAAAGCCTGCGTCTTTGTAATGCTAGTTTCATGTATAGGGTCCAGTTAGGTCTTTTTGTGTAATTACAGGGGTTTAAAATGTAATTTTATGAAGTTCAAGTTGTGGGTCCACTTTTGTGGCATGTGTCCACAAAAGCGAACCAGCTTAGTTGTCTGGTCCGCTCTTGTGGACATGTCATATGAGCGGACCGTGTAGCCTATATATACCTCCTGTGCTGATTTCATTTGTAACCTTGTCTGAGATCCCACGTCGAACTGCTGTCCGTATGGCAAGCATTATTCAAGTGAAGAAAAGTATTTTAAGTGTGAATTCTCTGTTTCTACTCCATTCTTTTGCTATTTTCTTTGTATCATGCTGAAAATGTGTTTCTGCCACATTTTCAGTAAGCACTAGCTCTGATTGACTCATTCGAGAGGTCAAAATTGTTCCTACAATTGGTATCAGAGCCAGTTGTGAGTTAGTTTGCTAGATACAAAGCTTTTTACCTGGACTTTTGAAGATTTGGACTGTTTGAACGGTGGAAATGGACTGAAAATTTGACAACAGGTGTAAAATACACTAATAACAAACCCTTGAAAGAATCAGAACAAAATTCGGCCTAAAAGTGATCAAAAACCCTTCGTGAAGTAGGTCCGCGTATTCGTCAAGTTCGTGGTTCGCTTTTCTGGTCCGCTCCTAAGTGCAAAGATTGCTGGTTCGTTCCTAAGTTTCTTGTCTGGTTTGCTCGAAATGTCTGTTTTTCTTGGTGGTTCGCTCGTCCGGTTCGCTTGAACGACAGTTTTTCAGGTCCGCTCACTGGGTAGTTTTAAGGTTCGCTCGAAAGGTATCATTTCTGGTCCGCTCGAAGTGTTACATTCTGGTTCGCTCAAGAGTACAAATTCTGGTCCGCTCTTAGTGTCATTACTGGTTCGCTCCAGAATTCATTTGTGGGTTCGCTCATTGTTACTTGATTTGGTCCGCTCATAGGATCACTGTGGTTCGCTTATTCAGACTGTGTGGAAATTTCTTCGTCGTGACTGAAAATGGAAAGCCAAGATTTTATAACATGTTTGCGGGTAGTGGTGGAGTTACTCAGAGTCCTGCTAGCATCATGCAGAATGTAAATCTGGAAAACGAGCTTGGAACGATGCAGAAGCCTCCTAAATTGATGAGTTTGGATGAATATTCAGGGTGGTCCGGGAGATTCAAAAACTGGGTGCAAGCCAACCATCTAGAATGCTGGATGAAAATCGAATGCAAATATGTTCCTCCGATGGATGGATTGAATATGTTGAAAACTATTGCAAGTCTTACAGAAGCGGAGCAGATAGAGTTTAAAGCAGAAAAGAAGATGGTTAGCATTCTGCAGCAAGCGATAAAGGAGGCTATTCTAGTTCTGCTACAGCACGATGAAAGTGCACAGTCGATATGGCAAGCTTTGGAACAGAAATTCAAAGGCAGTGCGTCGATGATCAAGAGTAAGAAACCACTGATAAAGAAAGAATTTGATATATTCACGGGAATTAAAGGTGAATCAACAAAGCAGCTTATCGAGAGGTATTGTCATATGGTGGTAGAGATGAGAAGGTTGAATATCGAAAAGACGAATGAGGAGTGGATAGACAAGTTATGTGATGCGCTTCCCTATGAGGAATGGGGAACGTATTTGATGATGTTGAAAAATAGTTCAGATTTCGTGAACTATAGTTTGAGCGTGTTTATAGAGAAGATCGAGGCTCATGAGTTGGAATTGGTAAAGATCAAAAAGATGAACTCAGCGAATATGCCACAAGATGTGTCTTTGTATTATAAGAATAGTCCAGCAACATCGAATGTTCAGAGTCCGAAGATTCAAACCGGGTTTAGTGCAGACAACACATCTACTGCTGCTTCAAATGCCTATCAGTCAAATCAGTCGACTCCATTTGCCAACTTCGAGCCAAATGTCAAAGTCTCAGAGCAGAATTCTCCTCAAAGTTCTACAGGTTCAAATCAACAGACGTTTGTGTCCGGTGTTCAATGCAATATAGCGGTCAACATCAAGAATGGGAATGAGATCACCGAGAATGCAGCCAAGCAGCACATTGCTTTACTGGCATCAGTTCTGGAAGCTTATGAAGGTTTGGTAGCTGGAAGGATCGGTAATCCCGATATGACTAAAGAGGATTACGATCAGATCGATCCGGAAGAACTTGAACTGATAGATATAAAGTGGTGCATGGCGAGTCTGGTACGAAGAGCTTAACGCTTTATGGAAATCACTGGTAGAAGCAGTTTGTCAGGCCCTGATCAGAAATTAGGGTTCGATAAGTCAAAGGTTACCTGTTTTAAGTGCAAAGAACGAGGTCACTTCAAGCGCGAATGTCCCAATCGTGAAGTGCAGAATCATCAGAATCCGTTTACAAACGACTATTACAGACAAGCTATATATCATCGACCAAATCAACAACCTGCTGTTCAGAGGCCTCAGATTGAGAACAAACCAGAGAAGGCACTTATCGTACACCAAGATGATGAAAAAGTTGTGTCTGGGTTTAGTTGGGACAAGTATATTCCAGGAAGGGATGATCAAGCAATGATGGCTGAGGTAGTTGAGATTACCGAGACAGTTACAGAGTCGAAGGTTATCGATGAGGTAGTTACTGAGAATGTTGGTGAAGTAGTTTCTGAGAGTTTTGTTAAGTCTGGTTCTGAAGTGGTTGAGGAAGTAGTTACTGAGATGGTAGATGAAGTTTCTGAAGTGGTGGTTGAAGAAGTTGTTGAGGTTGTTGATCAAGTGATTCCGGAGGTTGTTGAAAAGGTTTCTACAGATAGTTCTGCAAAAGCTGAGGAATCAGTGACTGAAGTTCTCAACTTTCAATCACGGCAGGAGGAATTTGTTTATACAATGAAATCTATTCTGCCTCCTAACGTTTTTGATTCTTTTGCAGATTACTTTGAAGAGCCAAGAACTAGAACGTGTCCGAGATTTGAAGCAGAGAAAGAAGAAGTCGAGGAGATGATCGATGTTTCAAAGGAAATGACTGGAGAGGCTCTAAAGGAAATTGCAGACAAAGCGTTGATGAGCAAGTTGAAAGAGGTAGACACAGATTTCCAGGAGTCAGTTGATAAGATGTCAGTTCTAGGAGAGGTCAAAGCTGTCAAATCGTCTGAGTCAGAGTCAATTCAAGTCGGTGAAGTTGTGTGTGAGGATAAGATTGTTGTTGAAAATGTTTCAATTCCCGAAACACCATGTCAATGTTGTTCACAACCTTGCATGGAGTGTCTTGAAAAAGACACTAAGTATCAGGAATTGAAACAACATACTGATTTGGTGAAGTTTGATCTAGAACAGGTAAAAGAGGCATATGACACGTTATCCAGGTCAATCAAAATGATTCAAAAAGAGAGTATTGAAAATGATAAAGCAACAAAGTTGGCTCAATCCACGTTGTTTGACAAACAAAGAGAAGTAAATTTTCATCTTGATACGATCGCATCTTTAAGAAAAGAACTTGAGTTGGTTAAAATTGAAAATGACAGAATTGATCAAAAGTTGATGAGCTATTTGGCTTCATCATATGTGTTAGAACAAATTGTACCTCAACAGCTACATGCTTTACCTGTCTTTAACAGTGTTCCACCCCCAATGTGGAATCATTACACCCAGAAATATCCAGATGGGGTGGAAGCTGCGCTAAACCTTAAGTTGAAAACTATTGAAAGCGATTTACCTGATAACATTGATATCACTTTCACTGCATCTGACACTGATAACGAATCTCAGGTTATCAAAAACGTTATCGATCAGGTGTTGGATGATTAAAGTGAAAAATCTGAGAAAGCTAACTCGGTGGAGTCTGTCAGTGATTCTGAGGAGGATGGGAATTTCTTAGATCGTTATTTTTCGAAAATGGATAAAAGTGCGAATGAGGATCCGATCATGGTGGTTTACACTATGGTTGGAACTGACAAACTTTATTCCGACATTGAGTTTCCGCTTCAGAACGTCAAATTCGAGAATGTTGAGAAAGTTTTTAAGTTAGTTGAACTGAGTGTTAACGAAATCAAGAAAAATGATTTCTTTTCGAAACTGAAAAAATCAGTTGGTTCTTCACGTCCCACTAGTTCGGAAAAGATAGATGGGGTGGGTAAAAGCCAAAACAAGAAAAATCAGTTAAAGAAAAAAGGTATTGGTTTTGAGAAGAAAATGGCTAAGCAGGTAGTCAAGCCGAAAGATAGGATTGATGATGTGTTTGTCGCTGGTCCTAGCACTGAGAAAGAAAAAGATTATATCTTTAGTCAAAAAGTTGTTGACGATTTCAATGCAGCACAGAAGCTGAAAGTGGAAACTGTTACTACCACTTTTGTAGAGTATGATAAACGTGTGTGCTATCGCTGCAATGAAATCGGACATATGGCTAAACAATGTCAGAAAGTTTTTAAGAAACCGGTTGTTGAAAAAGCTGTTCAAAAACAAGGGGTTGAGAAACCAAAGGTTGAAAAACCTAAGGTTCAAAACAAGAGTATTTCAAAACAAATGGTTCACAAATCTCGACCAAAGTCACCAGTTGTTGAAAAGGGTAAACAAGAAATGATTTCCCCGATCCGTATTCTTAAAAGAGGTGAAATCTTGAAGTCGGAGGATAAGCCGAAGTCGATTTTCGAAATTGGCAAATCTTCTAAGTCTCACAAGACTTCAAAGTTTTACCCCAAAGCAAAAGTTTTTGAAAATCAATCGTGGATCGTGAAATCGAAACCGCCAGTTGAAATCAAGAAAATGGAAAGTGTTTTAAAAAATGAGTCAAATCTTGTTAAAGATGATGTTGTTGAGTTTGAGTCTAAGATTGATAAGTTTTTGTCAGAATTTCCCACATTGAACAACAAAGTAAAACAAGATGTGAAAGAAAAAGAGGCTTCAAATGTTACATTTAACTTTCCTAAAACAAATGAGAAGTGCAATGTAGTGTTCGGGTCTGTGTCAGAAGTGAAGAAATCGTGGGCATCATTGTTTGAGTAATGTGTTTGTGTGTTGGTTGCAGGGGCTGCCCAAGTCTGTTCTTTCGAGGTGGATAATGGACAGTGGAGCATCACGCCACATGACTGGGTCATTAGCTCTCTTGTATGATGTCAAGGCTATAAATGGAAGCTACGTGGGGTTTGCTGGAAACCAAGGAGGTAGAATTGTCGGCCAGGGAAAGCTTACCAACGGCATGATATATTTTGACAAAGTGAACTACATTGTAGAGTTGACAAACAACTTGTTGAGTATATCACAAATCTGTGATAAGGATTTTAGCGTTCATTTTACAAAATCAGAGTGTTTGGTTTTAAAGCCAGGGTTTAAAGTCCCTGATGAGTTGGTGCTGTTGCGCGCTCCGAGGGTTAACGATCTTTACATTCTAGCTATGAGCGCTGCAACGCCAACAACTCCTCAAAAACAATGTTTTGTCACTAAATCAAAAGCAACTGAAAAAGAATCTGTGACAACTCGAATTTCCAAGATTCCTATTACGCATTTATTGCACGTTTATTGATTGTTTAGATTGTTTGCTTGCACAATTGGTTTGCTATGAAATTGTATACGTTTTGATATAATATAGTGTTTTGTGGTTGTGCATGGTTATGTGTAACTTGTGAAAGATTTGTCAAATAATGGAATGTGGTGTTGAAACTGTAATAAATATTACTTAAGGGTGCTTAGGGTTGATAGTGAAACTTTAACAACTAATAACCCTAATCCCCTTCCCTAATCATTCTCTAATCATTCACAAGAAACCAAAAACACGTACTTTCACCTCCTCTAATCCTCTCTACAATCATCTCCTCATCTTTCTTGATTTCTCAAGTCTTTTGCATCAAGTGTGATTGTCAACTCATCTAGAATCGAATCAAGGTAATTTCTTAATCATTGTTTGTGATTGTTTGATTGTTATTGATCTTTGATTATGTGATTCATGTTAAAAACCCTAGTTTCTTATGATAGTTCTGTAACTATTGATTCATTCCAAGGATTGTGAAATGATGTTGTATGTTGTGTGATTGCTGCCTGATGTTAAGATACAAGAAATGTGGAATTGCGATTTAGAATTGAGTTTCAATGATCGCACAGTATGAAGTTAGGGTTTTAAGCGTTTTTACGTAACTGTTGTTTATGTGAACCATGTTCTGCTCGACGATTGATTTGCTCATGATAGTCTGAGTTTATGAGATGAATGTATGAACCGAGTTTAATATGATGCAACATGTCCGAGTATATCACGTTTCATGTCTGAGTTTAATATGATGAATCATGGCCGAGTTTATTTAGGATATGAAGGTCCGAGTATGTGGGGGTTTAACCTTGCCCGAGTTTGTTTATTATCTTGCTGGTCCGAACTTCTCAATATATAAGATAGGTGACCGAGTTTCATGGCAGCCCCCCCCCCCCACACATGCATGGACCGAGTTTAAGAAAACTCACATGGTCCGACTTTAAATGCTTGTCCGAGTATAATCTTTAAATGCTTGTCCGAGTTTAATCTTTAAATGCTTGTCCGAGTTTAATCCTTAAGTGCTTGTCCGAGTTTGATGCTCATGTGTGGTCCGAGGTTCCTCATAAGATCCCTAGGTCCGAGTTTTGGCATTAGATGAGGGGTCCGAGCTATTGAACGCTTAGATTCCGAGTTTGTTAAGGGACTTGTCTAGTCCGACTTTAATAAGGTTATATGTCCGAGTTTCCCTTTAAAATGTTATATGTCCGAACTCATTGACTTGTTATTGCTCCGATCTTGTTTACTTGTATGTATGGCCGTGACAGTGAGCAACCAAATTCATAATGTTATTGCCTGATGAACTGTGATATTAAGTGTTATGCTTATGATGTGATTTCATGTTGATATACAATCTGAGTTGAAGGTGATACATAATCCAAACTTCCTGTTAACACTAAGTCTAAACCCTGGAGGGTGAACATGCTGCCTGCTACATGTTAATTGTTACTGCATGTTAAAACATTGCATGTCACTGAATAATACTGCTTAGTACTGTATGATATTATAACTACTACTGTGTGATATGATTCTGTAACTTACTGGTTGAGCATCAAGAACCTGTAAACCCTAATTGAATACCGACGCTCATCATGAATTCATGTGCAATATATCCTAGGTCGTGTGTAACGGACTTAGAGATTTATAAACCCTAGAAGCAATAACATACCGAGCAAACCAAGGTGAGTTCACACAGCCAAGGCATGGGGTTCCCAGGGTGGGAATGGGATTTGATTATTTACTGGTACTTGTCTATAATGGAACGTAGTGATGTTATGGGATGAACTATGGTACATACTCCACTATTAGAACTACTGCTAGACTAGTAACACTTATTGAACTGATCTTCGCACACCTGCCAAGGGTTGGCCGCGATATTATGACTGACTTCGCACACCTGCCTTTGGAAGGCCGCGAACTGTAATTTACTAACCTTCGCACACCTGCCTGGTAGGCCGCGATACGGATAAACCTAGTCTATAATACACGGGATGAACACCCCTAATATCTTCGCATACCTGCCTGGGAGGCCGCGATAGAAACTAATACGATACATGACATAACGAACGAACATACTACTACTCACGCTATACTATTACTGAACTGTTAACTGTGAACTCGCTCAACTAGTTGTTGACTCTATGCTGCATGCCTTGCAGGACATTAGGTACATATGGAGCTTGCACAGGGAGGAGCAGGTCGTTGTGGAGCTTGGATCGTGGATGTTATGTTACACTCACAACACTTGAACTATTTAAATACATTGGATTCTCATTGTTACGCTTCCGCTACCTAAACTATGTTTTGTTGGAACATCAATCGTATTGAATGATTGGTTTACATTTATTATAATTGACATTAATTACATTGTTCGATATGATTGGTGGCTTGATCCTGGTCAGTCACGCTCCCAAGCGGTGATACTCCGCAGGTGGATTTTGGGGGTGTGACAGATTGGTATCAGAGCCATTGGTTATAGAGAACTTGGTTTTAGTACGGGAAAACGTTTTTATTAAAACCAGACTATAACCAGAACAGTGCTCTCAACGATCCACAACGACGCTTCGCTCCACGTGCAAGACTCGACATACTAGGTAATAAGGTTTATGTTTATTACCTGCTTACTAGAACTGCATAGAACTTTGCTCGAAGTATGCTTACATCATTTTGCTCACTACTTGTTATTGCTTAAGAACATCTATGTGCTTACACTTTTCTGTCATCGCTCTACTCGCGAACCACTCTCACTTACATTACTTTTACTATGAAGATCATGTCTGGAAGAATTAGCATGACACAAGCCCAGCTAGAGGCTTTCGTTCAAACTCAAGTTGCTGCGGCACTTGCAGCTGCTCAAGCAGGTAGTATACCCTGCAGTATAGACTCACACTAGGATCCTTAGATCCTACATTAACTCTCGTATTTAACTTTGTCCTATTCGTACACAATAGGTCAACACGCGCAGCAGCCTGTCTGCACATTCAAGAACTTCATGGACTGTCGTCCAAGCTCATTCAGTGGCACCGAGGGGGCAGTGGGACTCCTCCATTGGTTTGAAAAGCTAGAGTCAGTATTCGAAATGTGCGAGTGCCCTGAGGCTCGCAAGGTCAAGTATGCAACTGGCACCTTGGAAGGAATAGCACTGACTTGGTGGAACGCCCAAGTCCAAATCTTAGGGTTGGCAGCTGCTAACGCCACACCCTGGAATGATTTTAAGGAACTTATCAAAAGGGAGTACTGCACACGTGAAGATATTCACAAGTTGGAAGACGAGCTGTATAACTTGAAAATGGTTGGATCAGAGATCGAAGCGTATACTAAACGGTCGAACGAGCTAGCCGTGCTGTGTCCAACTATGGTAGACCCTCCGTACAAGCGCATTGAGATGTATCTCAAGGGATTGGCGCCAGAGATCCAGAGCCATGTGACATCGGCCAACCTTGACAACATTCAGGCTATTCAGCGCCTCGCTCACCGTATTACAGATCAGGCAGTGGATCAGAACAGACTGCCAAAACGTGTCAAGGCTACCACTGCTGCTGTCACCACTTCTACTACTCCCAGTGACAACAAGAGGAAATGGGAGGGGGATTCCAGCAAGGGATCGGTTTCTGTTCAGTCTCAGCAGCGCAAAACAAATGACTATCAGAACCCGAGTCAGCAATCATCTGGCAGTCAGGGGCAGGGTGGATATCGGGGAATTCACCCACTGTGTAATAAGTGCAACCGACACCACAGCGGGAGATGTCGCAGGGAACAATGTCAAAGATGCCTCAAGATGGGTCATGAGGCTAAGGATTGTAGAAGCTCTCGACCTGCAAACCAGGATCAGCAATTTCCGCCACCAGTTCCTCAAAACCGCAACAGCAGCAACCACAGCGTGGAAACCGGGGATGTTTCCAGTGTGGGGCATAAGGTCATTACAAACGCGATTGCCCTCAGTTGAACCAGAATCAGAACCACAACAATAACCAGGGCAACGGGAACAACAACAACAACAGGGGAAACAACAACAACAATGGCAACGAGGCAAGAGGTCAAGCTTTCGTGTTAGGACGAGGAGACGCAATGAACGATATTTGAACTTATAACTTATTTTGGGTTTTTATTATTATGTTTCCGCTACACAAACAAAGTTTGGTTTGAACATCAAATGTATTGGATTTTATGAATTATTTTTAACTACTATACTTTATGTTTGATATGATGGATGGTTTGATATTATTGAACGCACCTGCCGTATTTATGGACCTTACGAACAGGGTGTGCAAACCCTACCTGGACAAATTCGCCATTGTCTTTATCGACGACATTCTGATCTACTCCAAGAGTCAGGAGGAGCACGAGCAGCACTTACGTCTTATCCTGGAACTTCTTCGAAAGGAGCAACTGCACGCAAAGTTTTCAAAATGCGACTTCTGGCTTCGTGGAGTCCGCTTTCTAGGCCACATAGTGAACAAGGATGGGATCCATGTCGATTCATCCAAGGTAGACTCGATCAGGAACCGGCCTGCACCGCGTACACCGACGGAAATACGCCAATTCTTGGGCTTGGCGGGGTATTGCAGACGATTCATTAAAGACTTTTCGAAAATCGCGCAGCCGCTTACTATGCTGACACAGAAAGGTGTCACCTACCGTTGGGGAGATTCCCAAGAGACCGCTTTTCAGTACCTAAAGGATAGACTTTGCAGTGCACCTATTCTCTCACTGCCGGAGGGCACAGATGACTTCGTGGCTTATGGTGATACATCGATACAGGGTCTCGGTGGTGTATTGATACAACGGGATAAGGTTATTGCTTACGCTCGCGACAACTCAAGATTCATGAACGGAACTACTCGACGCACAATTTAGAGCTGGGAGCTGTTGTTTTCGCACTTAAGATATGGCGACACTACCTGTACGGTACCAGGTGCACCATTTACACCGATCACAGGAGTCTCGAGCATATTCTTAAGCAAAAGGATTTGAACATGCGTCAACGAAGATGGGTTGAACTTCTGAACGATTACAAATGCGCCATCAAGTATCATCCAGGCAAGGCCAATGTTGTGGCCGACGCCCTCAGTCGAAAGGACACCCTACCTAAGCGCGTGCGAGCGTTACAGCTTACTAGTCAGTCCGGTCTTCCTGCACAGATACGAGCTGCTCAGATAGAAGCACTGAAACCCGAAAACGTCAAGGCTGAAGCCTTGCGTGGCTCACGACAACGAATGGAACAAAAGGAAGATGGCGCCTACTTTGTATCGGGGCGTATTTGGGTCCCACTATATGGCGGCTTACGAGAACTTGTGATGGATGAAGCTCATAAGTCTCGCTACTCGGTACATCCAGGTTCGGACAAAATGTACTACGACATCAGAACTATTTATTGGTGGCCTAGCATGAAGGTCCACATCGCCACCTATGTTGGCAAGTGCTTGACCTGTGCCAGAGTCAAGGTTGAATATCAGAAACCCTCAGGCCTACTTCAGCAACCCAGGATACCACAGTGGAAATGGGAAGAAATTTCCATGGATTTCGTTACAGGCTTACCTAGATCCCAGCGTGGGAATGATACTATATGGGTGATCGTGGATCGACTCACCAAGTCTGCACACTTCCCGGCTATAAAGGAAACGGATAAGTTCCCCACTCTCGCAGACATCTATCTTAAAGAAGTTGTTTCGAGGCACGGGGTGCCCATCTCCATTATCTCGGATCGAGATGCACGATTCACGACAGAGCTATGGCAAGCGATGCACAAATCTTTCGGCTCACGATTGGACATGAGCACAGCATATCACCCTCAGACGGATGGGCAGTCTGAGCGCACAATTCAAACTCTAGAAGACATGCTTCGAGCGTGTGTTATCGATTTCGGCAACGGCTGGGAAAAGCACCTTCCTTTAGTGGAGTTTTCATACAATAACAGTTACCACACCAGCATTCAAGCCGCTCCATTCGAGGCATTGTACGGACGTAAATGCCGGTCACCTCTCTGTTGGGCAGAGGCGGGGGATAGTCAGATTACGGGTCCAGAGATTGTAGTGGACGCCACAGAAAAGATTGCACAAATACGACAACGCATGGCGGCAGCACGCGACCGTCAGAAAGCCTACGCGGATAGAGACCATTGGAATTTCAGGTCGGGGACCGGGTTCTACTTAAAGTCTCACCCTGGAAGGGTGTGGTTCGATTTGGTAAACGAGGCAAACTCAATCCACGGTATGTTGGACCGTTCGAAATCACTGAAAGAATAGGCAAAGTAGCCTACAGATTAAACCTACCAGCTGAACTCGGTGCAGTTCACAATGTATTTCACGTGTCGAATCTGAAGAAATGCCTATCAGATGAGACCCTCATAGTTCCTTTTAAGGAACTCACTATCGACGAGCGGTTGCAGTTCGTCGAGGAGCTAGTTGAAATCACGGACCGGGATGTTAAGGTCCTCAAACACAAGAGAATCCCTCTTGTTCGAGTTCGTTGGAACTCCCGACGTGGCCCAGAGTACACCTGGGAACGCGAAGACCAAATGAAAGAAAAGTACCCCCAGCTATTCGAAACCACATCCACTACTGAGACTGAAGCTACTACTGCGGAATTTCGGGACGAAATTCCAAATCAACGGGGGGATGATGTGACACCCCAGGAAAACCAGTGAACAATACAGCTTGCCTAGCTTCCTCAGTGAGTGCGTACCAAATTTCGGGACGAAATTTCTTTTAAGTTGGGGATAATGTGACAACTCGAATTTCCAAGATTCCTATTACGCATTTATTGCACGTTTATTGATTGTTTAGATTGTTTGCTTGCACAATTGGTTTGCTATGAAATTGTATACGTTTTGATATAATATAGTGTTTTGTGGTTGTGCATGGTTATGTGTAACTTGTGAAAGATTTGTCAAATAATGGAATGTGGTGTTGAAACTGTAATAAATATTACTTAAGGGTGCTTAGGGTTGATAGTGAAACTTTAACAACTAATAACCCTAATCCCCTTCCCTAATCATTCTCTAATCATTCACAAGAAACCAAAAACACGTACTTTCACCTCCTCTAATCCTCTCTACAATCATCTCCTCATCTTTCTTGATTTCTCAAGTCTTTTGCATCAAGTGTGATTGTCAACTCATCTAGAATCGAATCAAGGTAATTGCTTAATCATTGTTTGTGATTGTTTGATTGTTATTGATCTTTGATTATGTGATTCATGTTAAAAACCCTAGTTTCTTATGATAGTTCTGTAACTATTGATTCATTCCAAGGATTGTGAAATGATGTTGTATGTTGTGTGATTGCTGCCTGATGTTAAGATACAAGAAATGTGGAATTGCGATTTAGAATTGAGTTTCAATGATCGCACAGTATGAAGTTAGGGTTTTAAGCGTTTTTACGTAACTGTTGTTTATGTGAACCATGTTCTGCTCGACGATTGATTTGCTCATGATAGTCTGAGTTTATGAGATGAATGTATGAACCGAGTTTAATATGATGCAACATGTCCGAGTTTAATATCACGTTTCATGTCTGAGTTTAATATGATGAATCATGGCCGAGTTTATTTAGGATATGAAGGTCCGAGTATGTGGGGGTTTAACTTGCCCGAGTTTGTTTATTATCTTGCTGGTCCGAACTTCTCAATATATAAGATAGGTGACCGAGTTTCATGGCAGCCCCCCCCCCCACACATGCATGGACCGAGTTTAAGAAAACTCACATGGTCCGACTTTAAATGCTTGTCCGAGTATAATCTTTAAATGCTTGTCCGAGTTTAATCTTTAAATGCTTGTCCGAGTTTAATCCTTAAGTGCTTGTCCGAGTTTGATGCTCATGTGTGGTCCGAGGTTCCTCATAAGATCCCTAGGTCCGAGTTTTGGCATTAGATGAGGGGTCCGAGCTATTAAACGCTTAGATTCCGAGTTTGTTAAGGGACTTGTTTGGTCCGACTTTAATAAGGTTATATGTCCGAGTTTCCCTTTAAAATGTTATATGTCCGAACCCATTGACTTGTTATTGCTCCGATCTTGTTTACTTGTATGTATGGCCGTGACAGTGAGCAACCAAATTCATAATGTTATTGCCTGATGAACTGTGATATTAAGTGTTATGCTTATGATGTGATTTCATGTTGATATACAATCTGAGTTGAAGGTGATACATAATCCAAACTTCCTGTTAACACTAAGTCTAAACCCTGGAGGGTGAACATGCTGCCTGCTACCTGTTAATTGTTACTGCATGTTAAAACATTGCATGTCACTGAATAATACTGCTTAGTACTGTATGATATTATAACTACTACTGTGTGATATGATTCTGTAACTTACTGGTTGAGCATCAAGAACCTGTAAACCCTAATTGAATACCGACGCTCATCATGAATTCATGTGCAATATATCCTAGGTCGTGTGTAACGGACTTAGAGATTTATAAACCCTAGAAGCAATAACATACCGAGCAAACCAAGGTGAGTTCACACAGCCAAGGCATGGGGTTCCCAGGGTGGGAATGGGATTTGATTATTTACTGGTACTTGTCTATAATGGAACGTAGTGATGTTATGGGATGAACTATGGTACATACTCCACTATTAGAACTACTGCTAGACTAGTAACACTTATTGAACTGATCTTCGCACACCTGCCAAGGGTTGGCCGCGATATTATGACTGACTTCGCACACCTGCCTTTGGAAGGCCGCGAACTGTAATTTACTAACCTTCGCACACCTGCCTGGTAGGCCGCGATACGGATAAACCTAGTCTAGAATACACGGGATGAACACCCCTAATATCTTCGCATACCTGCCTGGGAGGCCGCGATAGAAACTAATACGATACATGACATAACGAACGAACATACTACTACTCACGCTATACTATTACTGAACTGTTAACTGTGAACTCGCTCAACTAGTTGTTGACTCTATGCTGCATGCCTTGCAGGACATTAGGTACATATGGAGCTTGCACAGGGAGGAGCAGGTCGTTGTGGAGCTTGGATCGTGGATGTTATGTTACACTCACAACACTTGAACTATTTAAATACATTGGATTCTCATTGTTACGCTTCCGCTACCTAAACTATGTTTTGTTGGAACATCAATCGTATTGAATGATTGGTTTACATTTATTATAATTGACATTAATTACATTGTTCGATATGATTGGTGGCTTGATCCTGGTCAGTCACGCTCCCAAGCGGTGATACTCCGCAGGTGGATTTTGGGGGTGTGACAGAATCGGTAATGTGGCACAGAAAAATGGGACATATTCATGTATGTAAAATGAATTTTCTTGTGCACAACGATTTAGTAGAAGGTGTGAATGTTAAGAATTTTCATTTGTCTGACGATTGTATTGCTTGTAAGAAGGCTAAACAGGTACGAAAGTCACATCCGCAGAAGATGCTCAACACTATTGGGTTACCTCTCGAGAGATTGCACATGGATCTCTTCGGGCCGTTAATGTCAAAAGCATCAGCGGGGATTCTTATTGTTTGGTGGTGACAGATGATTATTCGAGGTTTTCGTGGGTCGCATGTTTGGAAAGAAAGGATGAAACTTTCGAGACGTTGATGATTTTGTTTAAGAAGATGGAAACGGTGTACAAGCTGCCGATCAGAAGAATTCGGAGCGATAACGGAACGGAGTTCAAGAATAACATACGAGTTCTGCAACGAGAAGGGGATACTACATGAATTCAGTGCACCGTACACACCGCAGCAAAACGGTGTGGCTGAACGAAAGAACAGGACCCTGATCGAGACTGCACGTACAATGTTGGCCGATTCCAAGCTTCCGATTTATTTCTGGAGTGAAGCAGTGTCAGCGGCATGCTATACCTTGAACCGAGTTCTCACCGTGAAGAAATACAAAAAGACGTGTTTTGAGCTGCTACATCGATACAAGCCAAATCTTGAGTTCCTAGAACCTTTTGGCTCTCCGTGTACTTTCATAGATATTGATGGTAAATTCGGAGCAAAAGCGAATGAAGGGTTCTTTGTAGGTTACGCCAGCCGCTTAAAAGGGTGTTTGTACCATGTCTGGGGAAGGTGATTCAGGTCCATCATGTGGATTGTCAGAAGCACACGCCATCGCAACAACTTCCCGGACAAAGATTCCTGTTCGACTACGACAAGCTCTGGGAATCGTTTCATTTGCCGTCCGAGCCGAGTGATGAGGAACTTGCTCTTATGTACCTGTATCAGCAAAGTCAGTCGCAAGAGCCAGAATCTAGATCGCTAGATGTTCCTATACCCACCGTGGGTACTCACGATGATGAAGCAGGACCAAGTGGAACTATTCATGAACCACCAGATGAACCAGCTCCGTCGTTTGACGTTTCTGACGACTCAGAGGAGGAACCCGCTCCTACCTTTGACGAGGAACCAAATGAGACATCAGAGGATGTTGTTGATCAAATCGTTGATCTCGACATTTCAAATCTGGAATCGGAAGTAGTGGTGCCTGACACGGTGATGCCACGGACGCTGTCTTACCACCCTTCAGAACAAATTATTGGCGATCTACAAAGTGGTGTCAAGACGAGACATCAGATAGACCGTGCTTTTACATGTTTTTATTCAGATATTGCTGATATGCAGAAAGAAGTCTCATTCAAATGTTTTATTTCGCAGATAGAGCCCAGGACTTACAAAGAAGCATTGACCGAAGACAGTTGGGTGAATGCTATGCAGGAGGAACTGCAACAGTTCGAGAAATTGGGCGTCTGGAGACTTGTTGATCTGCCAAAGAATCAGAAGTTAATAAAGACGAAATGGGTGTTTAAATGTAAATGTGACGATAGAAGAGTCGTGGTGAGGAAGAAAGCACGACTAGTGGTCCAAGGCTTCAGCCAGCAGGAGGGAATAGACTATGATGAGGTTTACGCGCCGATTGCAAGGCTTGAAGCAATTCGCATTTTTCTAGCCTTTGCATCTTGGAAAGATTTCAAATTCTATCAACTCGACGTTAAATCAGCATTCTTGTATGGCAAGATTCGAGAAGAAGTTTACGTGGGGCAACCACCGGGGTTTGCAGATCCACTGAACAGAGACAAGGTGTACCTACTGGATAAAGCATTATACGGTTTACACCAGGCCCCGAGAGCCTGGTACGAGACTCTCTCGACCTACTTGCTGGACAACGGGTTCACAAGAGGAACAGTAGACAGCACCTTGTTCACAAAAGAAAAAGGAGGCCACTTGCTGATCTTGCAGATCTACGTTGATGACATCATTTTCGGTTCCACCAACGACGATTTGTGTAAAGAATTTGAGAGAGTAATGAAGAAGAAGTTCGAAATGAGTTCGATGGGGGAGATGAAGTTCTTCCTCGGGCTGCAGGTAGAACAAATGCCCGACGGAATCTTCATTCACCAGTCAAAGTATGTAAAGGACGTGCTCAACAAGTTCGATATGACCGATTGCAGTTCTGCATCCACCCCCCTCGCACAGAACCATGGTATTTGTCCTGACGAACAAGGCGTGAAGATGGATGAAACTTATACCGATCAATCATTGGCTCGTTGATGTATCTTATAGCCTCCCGTCACGACATCATGTATCCGACATGTCTATGTGCACGATATCAGTCGAACCCAAAGCAGTCGCACCTGACGATCGTCAAACGCATCTTACGGTATTTGAAGGGTTGCCCAAGCATCGGCTTGTGGTACCCTCGCTCGGGTGACTTTACTTTATCCGGTTTCGCTGATTCAGATTTTGGTAGCTGTAAGCAGAACGCAAAGTCCACCACTGCTGGGTGCCAGTTCTTCGGAACTAGGCTCGTTACCTGGCAGTGCAAGAAGCAAACTGCAGTTGCGCTCTCCACGTGTGAGGCTGAGTACGTCTCAGCCTCTAGCTGTTGTTCGCAGATCCTCTGGATCCAACAGCAGATGCGCGACTTTGGTCTGCAATTCTTGGATACTCCGATATTTGTGGACAATGAAGCGGCCATAAATGTTACTAAAAATCCGGTTCACCATTCGAAAACAAAACACATTGAAATCCGTCACCATTTTATTCGAGATTGTCACGAAAAGAAATTAATACGGATTGAACATGTGGGCACCGATGATCAGAAAGCTGATTTTTACACAAAACCGTTTGATAAAAAGAGATTTTATTATCTTTTAAGGTTAAATGGGATGAAAAATCTGCAATCTGGGAGGGTAATCGAGTGTGAAGCCGAGCTGGACGGCGATCTGACATGAACCGTATCGTGTTGTCAATTTTTCTTTTGTACAGTTGTATTTTTTTTCCTGCTTTTCGTTAAAAACAAAAACACAAAAATATGTTTTAGTTTTAGGGGGAGATATTCGCAGAAAAATACAAAAACATGATAAAACCATAAAAAATCCAAAAACATTAAAAAATGCAAAAAAGAGCTGTGTAGTATAGGGGAAATGATAGTACATCAGCTAGACAGGCACAGTACGCTAAAGAATTGTAATGTAAAAATGCAATTAAGCAGTCTCGCTAAAGATGTGCCGGTAGGTTCTTACAGAATTAGTAGATCAGTTTGGGATATAAACTAAATTTAACTTGCGTTTTCGTGGGGAACACCTCCAGGATATATAGGTAACCCCTGAAATCCTGTTTGAAAGGTCCCGTATTCTGAGATACTAGGTCTTTATGCTCGGTGATATCTGGGGTATTATCCCGGGACTTCTGCTGTATGGAAATACTGACCTAGTCCCCGGATAATACTTTTCGCAAAAAGCTTTGAGACATAAGCTTCACCCTCAGCATGCTGATGAAACAATAAAATTGATAGTCGCTGCTGTTGAAATATAAAAGATCCTCTAAAGGGGACCCACCTTAAAGTCGAACCGTCATCTCTCTGCTGAACGGAAGTTCTGACCTGAGCTCTCACGGTTTCGCATCTACCCCCAACAGATATCAGCTGTGGTATATTCACCTGTAAGACTGAATACTGGGATCCGGATACGGGAGTATATACTGAGGTGGGAACACATGTTAACGTTTAAGTCTTTAAAACACTAATCACGTATCCCGAACAGATTGAAAGTTTTGCGAGAATTTAAATGGATCAATATATCGGCAATCTACGCGAACTGTTTAATGCTTAAAATGTAATATCAGCTTAACGGTACTTGTGTTCTGTCGGCAGCTGATATGATCCCCTAACACGCTCACAAAAATATTGTGTGTATATATTTCAGTTTGTACAGATTAAAACCCAAAAAGATTTTCTTTTCTCATTTTATTTTCGACAACTGATACTGGGAATTGGAAGATCAAAGCCTGTGTGCAGATCATGTCAGTGTCTGATGAGGGTTGGGAAAGCTGTGATTGCAAATAAAGATCTGGTATGATGTTTGAAAGATAAAAGTTGCAAATGTTTGAAATGTTGAAAAGTTCATTAATTTGAACTGTTTTTTGAAATGAAACGACAGGGTACTTCATAAATCTGATCATCCAAGGCCATTAATTTGGACTTGACAGGTCAAACAGTTGACCAGGGTCATTGACTTGGACTTGGTCAGCTGGGTGTCAGCGTGTTAAATCGAAAAAGTTGAAAAAATAAATAACAAATGAATTTTTGAAAAATTAAAGATAGGTTCGCTTTTATGGCAACATGAGGTTCGCTTTTCTGTCAAAGTAGCTTATTGGTCCGCTCGTATGGATGGTGTCAAATAAGCGGACCAGACCCCCATATAAAAGGAACAGGGGTCCGCTTTTCGTGTCATTATCTGGTCCGCTTATCCATCGTTTTCTCTGAGGTGTCTACGAGCGATCCACTTACTTTTCACGATTTCTCATCGATTTTCCCCGGTTTTCACTTGTTCTTGATAGATTTCCACTAATTATACCATGGGCAAGGTAAGTCCTCTTTCAATTTTATCTCTTTCGAGTTAAAATCATGTCAGTCGGTAGATTTGTATGAACGGTTCGTGTTTTTGAGCTTTATATGTCATATTTATTTGAATTGAACACTGAATCTGTGTCGTCTGATGTTATATAGTGTGATGATATGCTTTAATTGCTGTAATTTGAGTGTTTGATGTGTGTTGTCGGTAATGGGTGGATTCAGTTTCAGATCTAGGGTGCATTAGGCATGTTTTGTAGAAATCAAAGACAACCCTAGTCTCGGAATTAAGTGTAGATCTTGATTAGTGAATCAAGTTTAGGGTTTGTGCAGTTTTGATAGGTTTTAGGATAGGACCGCTTTTGCAGACATGTAATTCAGGTCCGCTCATGTGTCATCCATAGGTCCGCTCTTAGATACTTACATATGTAGATCCGCTTATAGGATCTCAGAAGGTCCGCATTTAAGGCAATAAAAGGTGTGTTTCGCTTATGTGTACTAAGGAAGGTTCGTTTTTTGTGTCTTTTTCTTCTAGGTCCGCTTTTTAGTCATCTATAGGGTCCGCTTTTATGGTTGTATGGTTATTGGTTCGCCTTTGAGTACATGTTATTGTTCGCTTATGTGGTATAATGTTGGTTCGCTTATTAGACATTGATCAAATGTGAAAATTTTTCTAAGTCTTTGTTTGTCTTGTTGTTGTGCAGGCATCAGCAAATGTTTTATTCGATCCAGTACACAACAGCTGCATTGATTTAGATGTGGACAAGAATCCGTTAATGTCAGAGTTCAGCAGCATTTTAGAGTTTATGGGTCGAATTCCAGTAAAGAAAGCGATGACAGACCAACGACCATTGTACAGATCACATATTAGTCGTTTCTGGGAGAATGCTACGTATGACGAGGCTAGCAAGGTGATATCTTCAGTAGTGGAAGTGGATGGAAAGTTAGAAATCATTCTGGTGACTGAAGCGTTAGTTCGTGAAGTGATGAATTTTCCTGACGAAACCAACTATCCCACAAGATTTCCTGAACGTATGGTGAAGGGTTGTATGCTACGATTGGGATACAGAGGTGCTTTGAACACCGGGAACTACTTGAAGTCGAAATTTCAGAAATCATTCAAGTTTTTAATTCATTGTATTCTGATTACACTGAGCCACACGAAGGGCAGTTATGACTAGATGAGGGATTACCAGATGAACATGCTAACGGCGTTGGTATTTCACGTTGAATAAGAAATACAATTTCTCACATATGGCATTTCACTATATGGCGGAGAACATCACGACGAACGTTAGAACTTGGAAGTATCCGCGTTTTGTACAAATGTTAATCGATCACGCATACCCTGGGATTGATAGAGATATTAAAGATGATCTTCTCGTTCAAGCTCACATGTCTAATAACACTTTGAAACAATTGGTCAAATACCATCCGAATCATCCAGAGCCTGATTTAGTGATTGAAAACTTTGGATTACTCAGAGATGTGAATTATGTGGATCCTGATCCTGAAAATCACCAAAATTGGAGAAATCAGAAAGAAATGAAAGAAGCATTGTATGCTGTTGAGTTGAAAATACTTCAGAATTTCAAAACAACCAAGAACTAGTGGTATGTGAAGGAGTTAGGACGCAGACGTAGATTTGCAACTCCTGTAGCTGAAGGTGAAGGTTCTTCTTCAAAGCCGAAGAAGAAACAAAAAAAGAAAGAGCAAACAATGTTAATTGATGAGTCTGATGAAGATGTTCCTGAGGTGAATGTTGAAAAGGAACAAGAGATGACTGGTGCTGAAAACATAGTAATTGATACAGATTTGTTTACGACAGAAGCATATTTTGTTGATAATGTTGTGCAGACAGTTACTTCTTATATTCAAAAGGAAAAAGAGAAGGTGTTAGATGATGTTGAAGGTGATGACGTTGATAAAGACACTACTAGTTCTTCTAGTTCATCAGAAGATGAAATGATTGATGAGGTTGAACGCGAAAGGAGAATGAGAGAAGAGGTAGAAAAAGAAAAGTTGATCAAGAAGATGAAGAGGCAAGAATAGGAGGATGCTCCTTATGCTCCTTCTCCGGAGCATGTTTCAGAGTCACAATCTACTCCGAAAGGTCATAAGAAAGCTGCAAGTCGAAAAAGAGCAACACCGAAGCATAAAGTGTCGAAGAGACCTAAAAAGATCTTTCAGAAGACTCCTACACCTCCACGTGAACCTACACCTCCACGTGAACCTACACCTCCACGTGAACCAACACCTCCACATTCACCGATACATCAATCTCCATCCAGACAACCAACTCCACAACAATCATCACCACCCAGACTTCCCACACCACCAAGACAACCATCACCTATTCCTCAATCAATACCACCACCACAACAACCATATTACACTTCACAAGATATCTTCGGCACACCTCCACTCACCCAAGTACAACCTGGTTCTTCGAGTAAAGGTCTTCCGACACCGCAAGATAATCTACTAGACGTTGACTTCGACTTTGCAAATAATTCGCAAGTGTTGAAATTGGAGAAGAAAATAGAGAATGTGATAGCAGAGAACAAAAGGTTGGCAGCTGAGAACAAAAAGGGAACTGATAGAGAAAAAGTGCTTGTGAATCGTGTACAAGAGTTAGAAAAGAAGGTTGAAACAGATCAAACTGAAATTGATATTCTAAAAGTTCGCGTGTCTGAGCTTGAAGAAGAGAAGAATCGTCGTGATTGTCAGAACGAATATTTCAAGCTTAAAAACAAAGAGCTTGCAGCAGCTAAAGCAGTAAGTGACCATGAAGTATATATGCTGAATAGAGTGGTCAAAAGTTTGCTTGGAATGTCAGTTGATCAAAAGTTTGAAGAGTTGAAGCTAGAAGACCTTCGTGCAGAACGTCAAGCAGAATTAGAAAGGCAGATGAAAGATAAGGGTAAAGGGGTTGAAGGAAGTTCAGCTATGCCTGAAATGTCTCTTGTACCTTCGATGGTGATCGATAATCCTGAGCCTATATCTGCAGTTCCTGGCTTATTCGAAGAAGAAACTCCAACGCCTGAATTAATTGGTGGCGAAGATGAAGATGATGATGAGGATGAGTTTGTATATTCTGCAAGCAGTCACAGTTCTAAAGGTGATGATGATGATGACGCTGCAGGAGTTTCAGGTGTTAGAGTTTCCGAAGCTTCAAATGAAAAAGTCGTTGAAGATTTGATGAACGACACTGTGAATGAAGAAAGTGGTGAAGCTGAGGGAAAGGGGGAGTCAAGTAAGACGCAGATTGTTGAGCATCATGAGCCATTGTTCGTGCGTCTAGAGGTGTATAAGGAAATGCTTAAAGATGTAAACCCTAAAATTTCCTTTGATTTTGAAAAGGATTTAGAATCGTTTGATATTAATAAACAGCAAGATTATAAGTATGACTATGTTGAAGATGCTGATATCTACGATCGGGTTGAAGTTGAAGAATGTTCTGATAGTGAAGATGTTCCTGAAGATACATCTAAATTTCCAACGTTGATGGAATTCTTCACAGCTGAGAATAGAGAAGAGTTACGACAAAAGGTGACTGAAGCTGTGAATGACAATGTGTTTGAATGTTTGAGGAAAGATGCTGAAAAGGAAGGCCAGTCGAATGTAGAAAAAGAAGATCGTTCTAAATGGTTCAAAGACAGTCATGAGAGAAAGTTCAAGAGGCCTTTGAAGTTTTTCCAACGTGATAGAACTATTTCTCTTGGCGACATCATAAGTTGGGGATTTCTACCTCAAGTGAACGCTTATGCTATTCGTAGGGAATACGGCGTCCAATATTTCAAACGTTTATATGACATTATGTCATTACCGTGGTGGGATGTCGATGAATTATCTCAAGTAAGAAGCTTGGAATATCCTGTGAGGCAAAATGATAAGGTGATGTGGGGTTATATTAAGTACGAGACTCTAAAAGGTCTTCGAAAATGGAAGCCTCATCGTCCTTGACGTGTTCAAAGAATGGATCCAGTGACTGGTGTTATTGAAACAATTCTGAATGTAAAGCCTCCAAGAACCATGACGACGATTCCAATGCCTGAAATGGAGCAGGATTTTTATAAAGGTTTTATTGATTGGGTTTACAGCTGTATCACATCTGAAGCGATCATAACTTACAGAGCTGGTGGTGAACTTAGAAATATTCACGTTTATGATCCGATGTGGTTGGTAAATTGCTCAGCGAAAGACATTGAATGTTTATTCATCAACAAGATTCGCTATTCGTCAGCAGACAAAGAGCAAGCTCTTCAGTTTCAACGTGTAGTTTAACTGTGCTTTCAGAAAGGTATCAACTCCGAAAGCAAGTGGAAATCTTCGTGGTGGTCCTTAGACGAGAAGATGAAGAAGAAAGCGAAGTGTGAGCGTGAATGTGAGAATCAAAGGATGGAAGAAAATAGCGGAAAGTTTATGAAGCAACAAGAAAAGGAAGAGAAAGCGAGGAAGAAAAAGAATGAAAAGATCAGAGTTGCGCTGGGTAGAAAGTCAAAACCGAAGGAAGAGAAATTCAAAGCTATCTGAAGACCAACCTTCAAGACAAAGACTGCGGCTTCATCCAAGGGGGAGTTTGTTGGTGCACAATGTCTAAAGCCTGCGTCTTTGTAATGCTAGTTTCATGTATAGGGTCCAGTTAGGTCTTTTTGTGTAATTACAGGGGGTTAAAATGTAATTTTATGAAGTTCAAGTTGTAGGTCCGCTTTTGTGGCATGTGTCCACAAAAGCGAACCAGCTTAGTTGTCTGGTCCGCTCTTGTGGACATGTCATATGAGCGGACCGTGTAGCCTATATATACCCCCTGTGCTGATTTCATTTGTAACCTCGTCTGAGATCCCACGTCGAACTGCTGTTCGTACAGCAAGCGTTATTCAAGTGAAGAAAAGTATTTTAAGTGTGAATTCTCTGTTTCTACTCCATTCTTTTGCTATTTTCTTTGTATCATGCTGAAAATGTGTTTCCGCCACATTTTCAGTAAGCACTAGCTCTGATTGACTCATTCGAGAGGTCAACTCTGATCCTACAGTTTCAGGTCTGATATATTCAGTAAAAATATGTATTTTTATAAGTTATAACAATATGGTAGTGCATATATGTGAAATTTATCTTTTATAACCAAACTATGCACCGTAGGGGCATTTTGGTAATTTCACATAAGCTTTAAAGGTCAAAATTAGAATTCTGAGTTTAAAACTTTGGCTTACTGTTTAATTACATAAATTAACTTAAAACATCAGTAGGTAATAAGTTTTATGTGGCAAAAATAGTTTTAACTCACATTATGCGCTTAAAACGCGTAAAAGTCGGTTTTAAGCGATTTTCGGGTTAAAATAGGAAATATTAGTTTTTGATCAGCTTATAAAGTTCAAAATATTTTATTTATCATATAAAATCGATAGAAAAAAGTTTGGTATCAAAATCTTATGTAAAACTCATTTTATTCAAGAAAAGGGTATAACCGACATTTACCGAATCAAAGCTAGAACCCTATGTTATGCTCAGCTTAAAAATAAATAAAAATCTTCAAAAATCCCAAAATATTATTTTACACCAGTGGGTAAAAAGTTTGGTATCAAAATTTGGGTTTAAATAGGCTATATACTAATTATGTCGTTTAATTAATAAAAAGCTTCTTAATTACGCTATTGAGCATAACTCCTAATCTAGACCTCAAACTGATGTCAAATTTTCGGGACAAGTCTAAATATCAGTAGCAAAGGTTTTTGTCCTCTCACATTGCTAAAAATCTCATTTGTGTGTCAAAAGGGCATTTATGGCATTTTTAAGCATATTAACGATCAAGTGCATATAATTCAAACCACTAAGAATCATGCAATGTAACTCCAGAGGGTTATACTACTGAGTAATGTGGTCCTAATGGAAGCTTAAAACATGGGAGAATTAATCTTAAACAGGTCAGAACTAAAAGTCAAAGTAAAACTCAAGCTTTTGCGACTTTCGGTTATAAACTGACCTTAGACTGATAATGGTTCGGACTGATAAAACATGTTCTAATATTAATTACCAAGTCATTAGAATGTTAAAATATAATTTAGAACTTCTGTTTTATTAATTTAAATCATTTTTAAACATTCTGTCCAGTTTGACTTTTGTCAAACTACTTTGACCCGACAATTAACTAGTCAAACGAAATAATTATGAGGTGCCCATTTAAGGGTTAATCACCTATCCTAATATGGTTCCATAACCACTTTCGTTCCGGTCAGTGGCTGGAACATTAGAGATTAAACCGAGAGTCAAATTTAATTTACGATATGTTTGACTTTTCGATAATTAAGCTAATTAAAACGACTAAGCAGGGATTAAGACTCTTACTTAGGGTCCTTGCTATCTTTTCTACACTTGGTAATCTTCTCCTACTGATGCAAGCTCCAGAAGCAAGTCCCTTTGAAGTTGTTGCAACTAATGTGCATAAGAACACAAGACTAGTGCCCTTTATATAGTGATTTCCAAGAGTTTTGATCACTTCCAGATGTTAAGGGACATCCTAGGATCACTCCAGGTGTCCTAGTTGATTTATAAAACCGTTTGAGAGCCCCTAGGATCGTTACAAACGAGTTTGAGGCGGTGCAAAGCTGAAACCCGCACCTGTCAGCTCTTTTCTGAGATGGGGACTTCTACGCGGCCCGCGTAAGAGTCCCTTAAAGGCTACGTGGCCCGCCTGGAACCGGGAAACAGGTTAAACAAGTTTCTGACTTGGCAGCTTTAGTCCCTGATCGTTTTAAACCCATTTAAACTTCATTTTTGGCAATAAAAGCCCTTGTAGTTGGTTTGTTGAGGCTCAAGGATGTATAAACAAACTTCGTTAGGCTCGGTTTCGTTAAATATCACAATAAATGCAAGTTTCATCAAGTTGAAACTTTTCACCCCAAGTCTTGAAAACATGCTTAACGATCTCGAAACCACGTAAAATTTTTATCACTTATTCTTGAGAGTATATTTGAATATTTCGAAGCCCCGGGTTCGTTAAAAGGTCACTCAGAGGTCAGAATTAACATGTTGACACAATTAACCCTTGTAGTTTTATAATCTTCCGATTATTTTCACAAACGGCTTCTTATATCCAATTGATCACTCGATTAAGAATATATTCCTCACGTATGGTCATTCAGATGCCTAAGTTTGGCATGTTGACACTTTTAGTCCTTCTGTATACATAGTTTCACTGTTTGTCAACTTTTATCCTTCAAACTCAATCTTTCACATATTTAGAGTTTAGGACACGTGTCTATACATAATTAGACATGTTTTTTACGTGGTGTTACAGCTTAGCTTTCCCCTTTTGATGAATCTTACTACTCCCTTCCAAGGAGAGACTTTCAATAACACCTTGTCACCTACCTGAAACTCCAATGGCTTTCGTCTGTTATCAGCATAACTCTTCTGTCGATCACATGTTGCTTTTAGTCGTTCCTTGACTTGAATGATTTTTTCGGTTGTTTCTTGCACTATCTCTGGTCTGGATAGTTGCTTTTCTCTAATTTCTGCCCAACAGACTGGTGTTCGGCACTTTCGTCCATATAGTGCTTCGAATGGTGCGGCATTGATACTTGTATGATAGCTGTTATTGTAAGAAAATTCTATCATGGTAAGTGATCATCCCAATTATCTCCGAAATCAATTACACAAGCTCTAAGCATGTCCTCCATTGTCTGAATTGTCCTTTCGCTTTATTCGTCCGTTGCTGTGCTTAGATTCAATTTGGTTCCCATTGCTTTTTGGAAACTTGTCCAAAAATGAGAGATAAAACGGCTATCTCTATCAGAAACAATTGATAAAGAATTCCATGTAATGAAACTATTTCATTTACATACAACTTAGCTAATTGTTCCATACCGAAAGTTTCCTTTATTGGTAGGAAATGAGCTGACTTAGTTAGCCTGTCTACAATCACCCAGATTGTATCATTACCTTTCCTTGTTTTGGGTAATTTAGTAACAAAATCCATTGTTATTAATTCATATTTCCAAGCTGGCATTTCTAACTGCTGCAATAAACCTGAGGGTTTCTGATGTTCGGCTTTAACTTGTGAACAGGTTAAACATTTAGAAACATAAGCTGCTATATCCTTTTTCATTCCTATCCACCAGAAGTTCCTTCTTAAATCCTGATACATTTTATCATTTCCAGGATGCATCGTATATTTAGATTTATGGGCTTATTCTAATATACGGTGGCATAGGTTTCCTAATTTGGGTATCCACATTCTTTTCTTATGGAATCTCCAAATTCCATATGTTCCTTGTTCTAATCCCTTAATCATTCCTTTCAATTTCTCAGTATCGTCCTTGATTACTGATTCTTGTGCTTTTCTAATCTTTTCATTTAAATCTACCTGTAGATTTAATTTAAGAGAACGCACTCTTTTTGGCTTTTCATGACACTTTTGACTTAAAGCATCAGCCAGTACATTTGCCCTTCCTGCATGATACTGGATATTACAATCATAATCACTAAGTATCTCCATCAAGCATCTTTGCCTCATATTCAACTCCTTTTGCCCAAAAACATACCTTAAACTCTTATGATCAGTGAAAATGGTAAACTTACTACCGTAACGGTAATGTCTCCAAATTTTCAAAGCAAAAATTATAGCTCCTAATTTCAAATCATGGGTTGAATAATTTTCTTCATGATTCTTAAGTTGTCTAGATGCATAGGCTATAACCGTTTGACGTTGCATTAACACACATCCATAACCTAACTTAGAAGCGTCACAATAGACTACAAAGTCTTCAGTTCCTTCTGGTAATGCTAGTATGGGTGCATTGGTTAGTCTTTGCTTAAGAATTCTAAAGGCTTCTTCTTGTTTTGGTCCCCATTCAAATTTAATAGATTTACAGGTTAACTTAGTTAAGGGAATGGCTATTCTAGAAAAATCTCGAATAAATCTTCTATAATGACAGACCAATCCTAAGAAACTTCTAACCTCGGTTGGTGACTCAGGGGTTTTCCATTTGGTAATTGCCTCGATCTTGATGGGATCCACATGAATTCCTTCATGATTGACTAAGTGTCCAAGAAACTGTACCTGTTCTAACCAAAACTCGCACTTTGAAAACTTTGCATAAAGCTTTTCTTTTCTTAATAAACTTAGAAGTGCGTGTAAATGCTTTGCATGCTCCTCTTTACTCTTAGAGTAAATGAGAATATCATCTATAAAAACAATTATGAATTTATCCAAATATGGCTTACATATTCGGTTCATCATGTCCATAAATGTGGTCGGGGCATTGGTTAAACCAAATGGCATGACAGTAAATTCATAATGGCCGTAGCTTGTTCTAAAAGCGGTCTTAGGAATGTCCTCTTCCTGTACCTTTAATTGATGATATCCTGAGCGTAAATCGATCTTTGAAAAAATCGAGCGCCTTGCAATTGATCGAATAAATCATCAATTCTTGGTAATGGATACCGATTTTTAATCGTGACTTTGTTCAATTCGCGGTAGTCAATGCACATACGCATTGATCCGTCTTTCTTCTTAACAAATAAAATTGGTGCTCCCCATGGCGATGAGCTTGGCAGTATGAATCCTTTCTCCAACAATTCGTCTAACTGTTTCTTCAATTCCTGCATTTCTGCGAGTGCCAAACGGTAAGGTGCTTTGGCAATTGGTGTTGTTCCTGGTAGTAGATGAATTCTGAATTCAACTTCCCTGTCTGGCGGTAGTCCTTGTAATTCTTCTGGAAACACATCTAGAAACTGAGATACTACTGGAATATCTTTCAGTTCTTTTCTTTTAGTGTTAGTGATTATGGAAATCAAATACACTAATGACCCTTTTTCTTATATAACTTGCCGTTTTCATCACAGAGATGAATTTAGTAGATCTAGATGGTTTATCTCCTTTAATTGTGATCTTTTCACCCTTCGGTGAATTTACTTGAATTGACTTTTGATCACATAGAATACTGGCTTTATTGACTATTAACCAATCCATTCCTAATACAACATCAAATCCTGCCAGATTCATTGGATAAAGGTTTGCAATAAACTTTTGATTTAAAAATTCTATTCTTGCTCCCTGCAAGATTTCAGAAATCTTAATGGTATCTCCATTTGCTGTCTCTACTAGACATTCTTGTGGGAGTTTAGTTAATGGTCGATTGAAAAGTTTGCAAAATGAAGTATTAATAAAACTTTGGTTCGCACCAGAGTCAAATAATACTTTAGCAAAAACATCATTAACTAAAAACGTACCGGCTATCACGTCCGGGATCATCTTTGCTTCTTCTGCGGTCAGAACAAATGCCCTAGCATTTTTGGTAGTCTTGTTGTTCATGGCTAGAGCTAGTTCCGGACAGTTCGGTTTGATAAGACCTTTTTCTCCACAGTTGAAACACATTCCATTATTAGGTTTCTTCCTATAATCTTCTTCCTTGTGTCCTGGTATCTTGCAGAAATTGCAGTAAGTGGAGCATTTTCCCGAATGCTTCTTCTTGCAGGCCTTGCAGTAGGGTGCAAAGGTAGAACCTACATTTTTCCCACGGTTGGAATTTCCATAACGAAATTCTTGGGTAAGCCTTTGAGCTAGGTTCCTCCTCTGATCTTCCTCTCGTGTATGCACTAACTCATCTGTCAAGGTATTTGCTAGTTCTACAGCTTCTTCTATAGTTTGAGGTCTAGCTGCCTTGACTACATGCCTAATCTCACTGATTAATCCCCAAATGTAACGGGAGATTAATACTGGTTCTGGTGAGGCAAGGGTTGGCACTATTCTAGCATATTCAAAGAATAACGTAGTATAACCCTTACTATCTACTCGAGTCATTCTAAGGTTTAAGAATTTATTTGCTATCTGTTCCTTTTCATTAGGAGGGCAGAATTTCCTTTCCACCATGTTCTTAAATTCCTCCCATTCCATATTGTAAACCCTATCAATTCCCCTAGACTGGAGGATAGTGTTCCACCATTCTAAGGCTGAGTTCTTAAATAGATTGGAAGCAAACATTATCTTATCCTCTTCCGCACACTTGCTTATTTTTAAGACAGCCTCAGTCTTTTCTATCCAGCGTAGAGCTGCAACGGCCCCTTCATTGCCCAAGAATTCCATTGGTTTACAAGACCAGAATTCTTTATAAGAACAACCATAAGATATGGTTCTTCTTCTTTTGGGAATGGGCACTTGAAGTATGGGTCCATTGTTTACGCTGTGTTCTGGTTCAGTTGGTCGTTTACTGCCATGATCACTTTTATTATCTGTTTCCCTAACTGTTTTGATAATATATGGCATCGCATCTATTATTCCTTGTGCCACTATGTGTTGAATGGCACTGTTATCTACTGGATTTCCATTATTATCATTGTTCAGGTTATCGTTATTCGGGTTATTGTCATTCTGGTTTTCCTGGTTCACTTCGTTGTCCATCTGAATTTTAAACATTTGCCACATATTAATATCACAAGATAATATATAATCAATCACACAACACGCATATTGATCAAAATCGTCGAACATTGCGACTTATTCTTTCTTATACAATGCATCCATATATATTACAGTACAACTGAAATTGAAATTACACTACTATTAGGCATCCATAGCTATTATCTAGATTTTTTTTTAAACATACACACATATTATATATTATTATTATTTTATTATTATTACTATTATCACTATCACTGATATGGGTTCATCCAGAACTCCATATTACGCTTGTCATACTTCCAGACGAGTCGTTCTCCGATCTGCCTCATCTTGTCACTACCTTCCAAAATCTCCTCACCAAAGGTTCGGAGTTCTTGCACATTCTCTGCACTCATTGGGGGTGCAGGGGCTGGTACTGGGTTTGGGAACTAGGGCATGGGTTCTTGGTAAGGATAAGGATTCTCTAAAATTTCCCTAATGTATTCATCGTTATCATAGTAGGGATCTAGAGGGTCCAAATCTGGGTAAGCTGCTAGGTTTGGCATGGGTTCGTCTTCTGGTATTGGGTAGCGTTGCTGGTAATCCCTATGGTCGTCAAACCATGGGTCGTAGTTTGGGTCTAAGGGATTGGGTGCTGGTACTCTAGGTATCTCATCTGGGTTGAAATCAGGCATTGGGATTTGATTTTCTGGATTGTTTTCAATTTCCACTGGCAGGGTGGGAAACAGTGGTAAGGGCTGGGGTGCTGTGAGTTGCTCCAGGTTAGGGTCTGCAGCTGTGGTTGCTAGGATATGGAAATTTGCTAGACTCCCTAAAAACTTGGTTTTTAATTAAATTTAATAAAAATAAAGGTATTCAGGGCCCATTTTCATATTCGGGGTATATTTTAGGATGTATTGGTATATTTTAAATATTTTTAGGGTGTTGAAAAATTTAGGAGGGTTGTTATACATCGGGGCATGGCACTGAGCGAAACAGATTGTCCATGAGTATCCATAACAACTATTAATTACCAAATATTTAAACGTCACGTCCCATACCATACCATAACATATCGAAATAAAATAATTATTACAAATATTTGTCTAAAAAACAAACACTGTTCCGACAACTCAGATTTAGCGTGACATAACTAGACCCCTAGCTTGATTCACCAAAGCACAACATTCCTAGCATCTTAAGCACCTGTCACATACGTTAAAATAGAGGTCAATACACATAGTGTAAAGGTGAGCATACAAGTTTAATAGTATAATAGATAGCGAAAACGTTTACGCATAATCAGCATGTAACATGTAGCAAAGTGAAGGCTAGTAGGTTATCGACAATGAAATATGCACAGACGTGACCGAGTTGTAGAATGCGCAACACATATCCCCACTGGGACACGTGAAGTAAAGCCTTTAACAACCCCTGTCCACGACAGGTGCTGAGTCCAAACAATAATACTATCGTTGCTAAGGTTTCAGGCAACAATCACTGTGTAAACATAACATACAAGCATTCATCGAATAACACGTACATGCAATAACGGTCAGCGTATAAATTGTATTTTCGTTGTGCCGATTGTGATTTGAATAAGTAACGTATGTAACACCCAAAAGTGCGCAAAGCAAAAAGGGTTCGAGTATACTCACAGATTATGTTTAGTAAATAAACACTCTCTTGGATTGAAGGGAGCGCTGGGAGATTAGCCTGAACAGTTAACGATAGCATAAGTGAAGAACGGCGCGTTAAACGATGCGAAAGAACCAAGTGACGAATGGTAATCCGATCGGATGTCAATCCGTTCGGATGGTCATCCGATCGAATGACTATCCGATCGGATTACCATTCGTCACTTGGTTCTTTCGCATCGTTTATGTGACAACTCGTATTTCAGAACCTATCTTTGTGTATAATGTAACGTATGTGAATGTTATGTGATTATGTGAACTTTGTTGATAAATTGAATGTTATGTTATGTGATTGTGTGAAACGAATGTATGTACATAAATGAACCGATCGCACAACAACCACTCGATCGCACAAGCCCATTCGGGCCACACTCTTTGTATCCGAAACCAATGGGCAGCCCATGATGGGTCCGGCCCACTCCCTTGTGTCGCATAACCTCATGAGGAGGGGGTATACTCTTCATTGTTTGCAAAACACTTTACACACCAAACCCTAATACCTCTCTCTCCCTCTCAAAGCCGACGGCATCAACACTCCCATCTCTTGAAGATTCCTTGTTCGGATCATCTCTGTTTCACCTTCTAACCGGTTAGTGTTTGTGTTTATCGATTATATGTTTGATGATGTTATGATCTAGGTGTATTACATGATGATTTAGTGACATCTTGTGATTTAACACGATATAAACTGATTGGATCTTAGTGTTCATGAAATCGGATCACATATGTGTATTGAAAATGTTCATATTAATCGGATGTGCATATTATTGATCTAAAACCGAATGCTTGCTAATCGGCTGATATGTGTTCATATGCAGATGATATGTAGAGTTGTTAGGTTGATATGCATGCTGGTAATCAAGAGCATAAATCATGTGAATATGTTTAAGTGTTATGATATTTGTTCATGTGTTATTCATGATTAGGGTTCATGAGAAATCGGTTGGAATATGCTTGTTTTGATCTATTATTGTTTGGGTTGGAAACTGTTAGTTGTTGATTGATAACTACATAAATGGAACCATGTAACTGATTGCCATGATTTCGGGATAACTAAAACAAATCACATAAGTTCCCCAGTCGCACAAGTGCAATCACACAAGCCCTTGAATTACACAAGAGCTCAATCGCACAAGGCAACTGATCGCACAAGTATAGTCGCACAAGATCTGGTACCACCAATTAAGCACAGTACAACTATGTTATGCATGATCGCACAAGACCTTGTGGATCGCACAAGACCGTGCCGATCGCACAAGGCTTTGGCCACACACAAACTGTTTCACGGTTGGGCCTCAAAGCCCAATCCCAATCGCACAAGTTTTGTACCAGTCGCACAAGACCATCCGGACCGCACAAGACTCATGTTTATTTGTTGGGCCGTGTACATGATTGGAATTGTTTATGTTATTGGGCCGGGTTGATTTCCAATCGCACAACCCATTGTGGATCGCACATGTTATGCTGATCGCACAATAGGTTGGGCCGCCTGTTTATTGGGCTTTATCTTTCGGGTCGCACAAGTTTGGACATGATGAATACCTGACTGCTACTGTTAATGTGTTAACATGTCTTACGTGTTTGCCATGATCAATATGTGCTCGTAACCTGCTTAGCTTATGTGTAAAACTTACGTGCACTACTTGAACCTAGACCTGACTCGTATGATAACCATGTTAGGACGTGGTTGACCACATAAAGCTCAAGTAACCTTTTCGTGTATCTGCCGAGCAAACCAGGGTGAGTTCACACTCTTTCCAAGGCATGGGATTCCCAAGGGTTAGGAATGGGTAAACGAACTAAACGGTAATTACGACCATCCTCCGTGGGTAGGATGCCAAGAATACACACTGGACCAAACCTCTATCATGAAGTCCCTTATTTATCGACTTAATCGCCGAGGCCTATGGCGAGCGGGTCATTAGTTAATAGCGCTATTAGGTTTAACAAACCTCACACCGTGTCATTCGAACGGGCGTGTACTAATGGACTATGGGCAAAGGGTCAATGCTGATAGACATTGACTTAGGGCACCACTTACATTTTCGTAGCAGTCGATACACTCGGTCTGGTAACACATGGGAAGCCCCCACTAATCTTCGCAAACATGTCTGGGAGACCATGATACACATTAATACGATACATGGTTTACAAAACGAACATATGATTTACGAAACAAATACCATAACTAAACAACCAACTGTGAACTCGATCAACTTTATTGTTGACTCTCTGTTACATGCCTTGCAGGTCGTTAGGTACTCATGGAGCTTGCACAGGGAGGCGCGGTCGTTGTGGGACATGGCAGTGTGTGCCATGCTAAAAACATTACTTTATTTCGTACTTAATACTTACATTGGGTTTTTACAATTATGCTTCCGCTAAACACTTACCATGTTTTGATTTGGAACACCTTTCATATTGTGTGGTTGAATTTTACTTATTACTTGTTACGTTCAATATGATTAGTGGCTTGATCCTCATCAGTCACGCCTCCAAGCGGTGGTATTCCGCATGTGGATTTTGGGGGTGTGACAGTTTAACGCGTCGTTCTTCGCTTATGCTATCGTTAACTGTTCAGGCTAATCTCCCAGCGCTCCCTTCAATCCAAGAGAGTGTTTATTTACTAAACAGAATCTGTGAGTATACTCGAAACCCTTTTTGCTTTGCGCACTTTTGGGTGTTACATACGTTACTTATTCAAATCATAATCGAGACACAACGCAAACACTATTTATAAGCTGACCGTTATTGCATGTTATGTGTTATTCGATGAATTCTTGTATGTTATGTTTACACAGTGATTGTTGCCTGACACCTTAGCAACGATAGTACTATAGTTTGGACTCAGCACCTGTCGTGGACAGGGGTTGTTAAGGGCTTTACTTCACGTGTCCCAGTGGGGATATGTGTTGCGCATTCTACAACTCGCAGTCATGTCTGTGCATATTTCATTGTCGGTAACCTACTAGCCTTCACTTTGCTACATGTTGCATGCTGGTTATGTGTAAACGATTTCAAATACTATTATACTATTAAACTTGTATGCTCACCTTTACACTATGTGTATTGACCTCTATTTTAACGTATGTGATAGGTGTTTGAATGCTTAGGATGTTGTGCTCTTGCTTTTGTGGAATCAAGTAGGAGAGTCTAGAAACAAACAGACAATTTAAATTCTGAGTTGTCGGAACATTTGATCTGTCTTTGAGAAATATTGTTTGTAATAACTGCTTTTATTTGATATATTATGGTATGGGACATAATGATAAATATCCGGTAATTTTAGTTGTTATGGATTTCTCCTGGACAATCTGTTTCGCTTAGTGCCGCGCCCTGATGTTTCCGTCATCGGTTGGGGTGTGACAGATCGGTATCAGAGACATAACTATAGGGAATTAGGCAATACTCGACCTAGTCCGTGTCGAAGTCTTAGAAACGACCTAGTCTATAGTCTAAGTACCAACAGACCGTCTTGTGTGAACCCGTTAAGGGTTTCGCACGAGCTTATTTCTGTTACTCGATCGACTCATAGTCATGCTATACTATCACACTGCGTTTCCTAAGTTAGTCGCACTGCACTATTTTCAAAAATGAATGAGTGAATTGATTGAGATTAGGTGTGATAACCGCAAACTCTCGATTAAATCGCTTGTTCGACCCGCATTTTTATTATAAACAAGAGAATTTGCGTTGAATCAGGAGTGAAATCCGAACTTCGATGTAAATATCTCTCAATCTCGTGATTCTATCACACAAACCGGAATGTAGTTGTTAAGCTAGGGGTGAAACCCAAATCTTGATGACTCGTTCCGCTCCTTATTTTGATTTCTCACCAAAGTCTCGATGGATTCCAACGACTCGAGTTGCGTAAATAACCGAAAGGATGCGTGCCATACATCGTATGTCGGTGATAGAGCACAGTCTATTAGGCCAAAGTGTGTGCTTGAAGTCCATGAGAATAGTCGAATCACTTTGGTTAGTCAATATCTATCAAGCCGAGACACTCTACTTTCGATTTCAAGCTCGTAATCGCTGATTTTATGTGTTTTGATTCTGAGCCCGCATTCGCTGACTCTGATATTTGTCGCTTTTATGTGGAATTTTATGTGTTTTATGTGGTTTTTACATGTTTATGCGTTTCGATTTTTGGTGATTTATACGCTTTTCGCTGTTCTCTATGATCGACACACACGACACGCACTACACAACTACCTCAAAACGCCAACAAATCGTATGCTATGCTACTCGTTGTGTACTCGCCAATCGCAATCGCTATTCTTGAACTCGCGGACCTTGAATGATAGGTGAATGTGTGCAATATATGTAGGTGAATACGTGCAAAAATATAGTTTGTCCTCATGGATTCGGTGAATTATGTACTTATGTGCTCTACGTGCCTATGTGTTTCTATGATTATGTGCTTACGTGATTATGTGTTTATATGATTGATTGTGTTCCTGAGCTTTAATAGTAGTGCGTGTGAGGTGAGATTCGCTTATATAGTGTCTGAGTCCTATAGCGATGTCTGTTGTAGACAATGTCGTCATTCAGATCGTTTCACTCACGCTCCGCTCGTCGCAATCATGAGGACAAGAACATTGCTTCTTTGGTCGCCAAGCAAATGGCAAAAGTCATACCGCAAGTTGTTAGCGAGCTGAATGAAAACGCTAGCAAGTTCTCTAAAGAGTCCAGGACTGATTCGCCTAAAGCTACTTTTAGCTTCAAGCAGTTCAAAGCCTGCGGACCCAAAGAATTCACCGGAGAAGATGGACCTACTGCCATGTTTCAATGGTTTGATTCTATCGAAGCCACCCTGCGCCAAAGCGGCTGTCCTGATAATCTCCGCACTGTTAACGCCACCGGCGTCTTCCAGTCCAGGGCTCTGGACTGGTGGACTGCCGAAAGAAACAAGCGTGGAAATGATGCAGCTTACGGGCTTACGTGGGACGAGTTGAAGGACATCATGATGAAAGAGTTCTGCCCTCCCCACGAGCTTCAAAAGTTGGAGGATGAGTTCTGTCACATCAAACAAGAGGGTGGCGACAACATTGGTTTAACTGCCCGCTTTAAGCAGCTAAGCATAATCTGTCCAGGCCAAGTTATGACTCCCGAAAGGACCATCAAGAAGTATATCCATGCTCTACCGAATTGCGTGGCTAATTTAGTTCAAGCTGTGAAGACGACAACTATTGAGGAAACCTTCTTACTCGCTGCCGAGATCAACGACAAGCGAGTCAAGGCTGGTTACTTTGATAAAGCCTCCAAGAATCTTCACCAAGTTACCGCTGCTCCCACCGCTGAAACCGTCGCCGCTCCTCAAGCTTTGAAGTCCTCCCGTCGTAAGAGAAAGAACAACAACAACAACAGTAGCAAGAATTGCACTGTCACAGCTGTCGCTCCACTTTAAGCTATCCCAGCTCAAATGCAGCCTCAACACTGCCAAGTAGCGGCACCGGTCACTCATGCACCGCTGGCTAAGCGTGCATACACCGGTCCTTACCCGGCTTGCCCTACTTGTACCTATCATCACCCTGTGGGGATTGCTTGCAGATACTGTGTGCACTGCAACATGTATGGCCACTTCACTGCTAACTGTCGTACTGGTCCACGTCAAACTCTAGCTCCAGCTCAAGGTCAAGCTCCTGCTCAACAAGCTCTACTTCCTGCTCCTCAAGGCCAACAAACGGCTCTTGCACCCGCGATCCACGCTAGAGCTTGCTTTGCATGTGGTGATCCCAACCACTTCGCAAACATGTACCCAAATCGAGTGGTGAAGCAAGAGCCACAACAGCAGCAGCCCCAGCAACAGCAGCAGCAGCAGCAGCCAGCAGCCCGCGGACGTACTTTCAACATCAACGTCTGCCAGGCCCAAGCAGATAACAATGTGGTTAATGGTACGTTCCTCGTAAATGGTATATATGCTTCGTGTTTATTTGATACTGGAGCCGATAACTGTTTTGTGTCGTTAGAATTCGAAAAGCTCCTTAACCGTAAGCGCGTCCATCTCCCCTCGACGTTCGATATTGAAGTTGCCACTGGAAGAACCGTCGCTGTCAATTCCGTTCTTCGTGATTGTACTCTCGAACTCAACAATCACATCTTTCCTATCGACCTTATTCCGATGCAGCTTGGTAGTTTCGATATCATAGTAGGCATGGATTTTCTTCGCGAAAATCGTGCTGAAGTTGTTTGCTTTGATAAAATGATTCGTTTCTCGCTCGCTAATGGCGATCAACTGTGTGTCTACGGTGAAGTCGCTTCCCACTTTGGTCGGAGGACTTAAACTTGACGAGGTTCCATTGTTCAATACGTGGTCATATCATCTCAATCAAACTGCAAACTTTTCAAAATAATCAAGTTTCAAGACGATCATATCGTTGGGACGGATTGCCGTCCGAGCGGATTGCCATCCGATAGAACAACAATCCGATCGGATTGCACTTGAGCTTCCATACTTAAACATTTTCAAACTCTCAAGGGATCTGTATATCGAACGGATTGCCGTCCGATCGGATTGCCATCCGATCGAACGACAATCCGATCGGTTGACGTTTGGATCTCCAACACCTAAACGTTTTCATAATTTTCAAAGATCACCAGTTCTAACGGCTTGCCATCCGATCGGAAGACTATATGATCGAATGACCATCCTGCTGTGAACTTGTTCTCACTAGACATGTCTCGCCAATCGGATCGCCATCCGATCGAACGACCTGAAGGGTAGAGATACTTCTCTGTTTTTAAAATACTACAATGAAAACTTCAAAGCCATCATACACAAGCACATCCATCCCAAACGAATGTCAATCCGAACGAATGGCCATCCGATCGGATGACCATCCGAACGGACTGACATCCGATCGAATGACTATCTGATCGGATTGCCATCCGAACGGATTACAATTCGTCACTTGGTTCTTTCGCATCATTTAACGCGTCGTTCTTCATGCTATCATTAACTGTTCAGGCTAATCTCCCAGCGCTCCTTTCAATCCAAGAGAGTGTTTATTTACTAAATACAATCTGTGAGTATACTCGAACCCTTTTTGCTTTGCGCACTTTTGGGTGTTACATACGTTACTTATTCAAATCACAATTGACACACAACGCAAACACTATTTATACGCTGACCGTCATTGCATGTTACTTGTTATTCGATGAATGCTTGTATGTTATGTTTACACAGTGATTGTTGCCTGACACCTTAGCAACGATAGTACTATAGTTTGGACTCAGCATCTACCGTGGACAGGGGTTGCTAAGGGCTTTACTTCACGTGTCCCAGTGGGGATATGTATTGCGCATTCTACAATTCGCAGTCGCATCTATGCATATTTCATTGTCGATAACCTACTAGCCTTCACTTTGCTACATGTTGCATGCTGGTTATGCGTAAACGATTTCGAATACTATTATACTATTAAACTTGTATGCTCACCTTTACACTATGTGTATTGACCTCTATTTTAACGTATGTGACAGGTGTTTGAATGCTTAGGATGCTGTGCTCTTGCTTTTGTGGAATCAAGTAGGGGAGTCTAGAAATAAACAAACAATTTAAATTCTGAGTTGTCGGAACATTTGATCTGTCTTTGAGAAAACAATGTCTGTAATAACTGCTTTTATTTGATATATTATGGTATGGGACATAATGATAAATATCCGGTAATTTTAGTTGTTATGGATTTCTCCTGGACAATCTGTTTCGATCAGTGTCGTGCCTCGATGTTTCCGTCATCGGTTGGGGTGTGACAAAATGGCATTATATGGATAAACCATTTTTGTGGAATTTACAACCGACACAAAAATAGCCATAGCGGTTACTCTGATAACCTAATCATGAATCGGGCCAAAGCAGAGTATGAACTTGAACAAAAATTTCGTTTCAAATACGAACATGTTTTTCACATCGTGAAAACGAACCGAAATGCCATGAACCGCTGCCGATGATGTCAAAATGGTCAATGATGTCAAAATGGTCAAAAACATCGGATTCGGGAGCGTATACATCGGCTGCTTCCGATGCAGTTGACTTGGACGACAGTGAAATCCCATCTGTGGTTCAGAATTCCAATGTCGATTTTAGGGATGATGATGATACCTAAAATGAGTTTAAAGAGTTGTCTCATCCAATGGGGCAAAAGAAGGCTAAGGAGGCTCGGACGAAGGCGAGGAGGGGGAATAAAACAAAAGGAGATGTTGGCTCTTGAAGAAGACGACCTGGTTAAGCTTCGGATGCAACAATACATCGGAAAAAAGAGGAGATGATGGATGATATCAACGGTCGACTCGATCAATTTCTTACGAATCCAGACTACAGCATCCTCTTCATAGACTGCTCGAACATGTGCCCAATTCAACGTCAAATTCACGAAAGGGTTTGTGAGGAAATTAAGAATAAACGTGGACTTTGATTTGTTGTATGTTTTAATTTTAAGTATAAGTTTGTTTTTTTATTTTTATTTTTGTATGTTTTTATTTTTAGATTTTAAGTATGTTTTTTTTATAATTGTTGTAAGTGTGTTTTTTTATTTAATGGATTATGTTGTTATTAATTTTATTTTTTGATTTTTAGTACTCTAATAAAAAATAATATTATTAATTTAATAAATTAAAAATAAATTATATAAATTAGATATAGTTTTAAAAAAAGTATGTGATGAGATGAAGGTTTGAAGTGGTTTAGTGTTGGAGAAAAAAATGGGTTTGAAATGGTTATGCTTTGAAATCATGTGGCAAGTCTGGATTTTGGATGAGGTTCAAGTGTTCAACGTTGTGGATGCTCTAGTGTAAGATTTAAAAGAGAAAATTCACTTTGATGGCAATTCTTTTTGTTAAATCTTATTTCAGATGATTTTTTTAAAGTATGTATAACTAGAATTACGACCCGCCGCAATGCGGCGGGGATTCTTTAGTTATAACTAAGTCGATTTAGGACGTGCACGTTATGTTGAACCTTTCAAACGGGAAAAAATAGACGATATAAAAACGTTCACCCACACACGTACATTGCGTCGTGTTGACTCGCAAAATTTAGAACGAAACGTAAAAATATTAAACCAAAGACGCACGTTTCGATGTGTTTAGTCACAAAATTTAGAACGAAGCATAAAACAAAAAAATGCGGAAAATGAAAATTATAAAGGACCAAAGTTGAAAGTAAAAAAAGTTGTGAGGATAGATTGCAAAAAATAAAAAGTTTTATGTTAAAAGTAAAAAACAAATAGTTTTGCGTTAAAGGTAATTTATGAAATAAATTTGAGTGAAAAGTAAAAAAAAAAAACATTTTTTTTTTAAAAAACCCTCAAAGCCAATGTTACAACAACCATATGCATAACCATTTTTTCTTTGAAAAACTCTCAAATCCAAGATTACAACACATAAGTAAAAAAATCAAAGTGGTTAAATCGCAAAAGATGGAAACTTTTGAATTAGAAGTGAAAAATCAAATTAATTAAAGGGGTTAAATTGTATAAGATGAAAACTTTTGAATTAGAAGTGAAAAATCAAATTAATCAAAGGTTAAATTTACAAAGATTATAAGGTTATAATTAATCAAAGGGGTTAAATTTACAAAGATTAAAACTATAAACTTAATTTGTCAAAGATTAAAACTTTAAGGTTAAAAATGAAACAAAGATTAAAACTTTAAACGTAAATTATCAAAGATTAAAACTTTAGGGGTGAAAAGGAAAATTTCAATTTTTTTTTGAAAATCTCCCAAAGCCAATTGTACAACTATGATATGCATAAATTAGTTGCTTTTTAATAAGGTTATTTTTGAATTAGAAGTGAAAAATCAAATTAATTAAAGGGGTTAAATTGTATAAGATGAAAACTTTTGAATTAGAAGTGAAAAATCAAATTAATCAAAGGTTAAATTTACAAAGATTATAAGGTTATAATTAATCAAAGGGGTTAAATTTACAACGATTAAAACTACAAACTTAATTTGTCAAAGATTAAAACTTTAAGGTTAAAAATGAAACAAAGATTAAAACTTTAAACGTAAATTATCAAAGATTAAAACTTTAGGGGTGAAAAGGAAAATTTCAAATTTTTTTTGAAAATCTCCCAAAGCCAATTGTACAACTATGATATGCATAAATTAGTTGCTTTTTAATAAGGTTATAATGTCTCCTCATGGCTTCCCACATTCTCTATAACAACAAAACCAAGATAGGGAATAGTTGTTTACAACAAGTGGAGGAAAAAGGCGGTGGCCATCTTTTTTTTTTCTGTTTTTTTGATTGTATATTTACTTGGCACTTTCTTATTGGTTCGGGTATATTACGATTTTACCCCCAGTTTAAATTTATGAGTTTGCCCTATGTTTAAAGTTACGGTTTTGTCCCTGGTTAAAAATTACAGTATTGCCATCGCTTTATTTTTGGTAAATTATGATTTTACCCCATCCAAAAATTACAATTTTGCCTTTAGTTAAAAATTACAGTGCCATCGTTTTTGTTTCTTTAAAAGGTGTGTGGGGGAATGGTGCCAGGCTGCTGCATGGCACTCCCACATTGGCCCGGGTATGTTACAATTTTACCCCAGTTAAAAATTACGAATTTACCCCTGTTTAAAATTACGATTTTGCCTATTGTTCAAAGTTACAGTATTGTCATCGCTTTATCTTTTGGCAAATTATGATTTTACCCCAGTCAAAAATTACAATTTTTTCCCTCAGTTCAAAATTACATTATTGCCATCATTTTAGTTTTTTAGCAAAACTATTGAAGTGTTTGTTTTAATTGGTTGACTCGATTTAATTTTTCTTTCGTGTCAATTTGCTGCTTAACACTCGCTCATAAATCCTGACAAATTACAGTCTTGGCCCGAGCTCAAAATTATGATTATGCCATCGTTTAGGTTTTTTAGCAAAGCTATAGTAGTGTTTTTTAATTAGTTGAGAAATATTCGGCCTATCGCCCCGCAACGCGGGCGAAGCATCAGCTAGTTTCCATACATACAAAACCAAAAGGCCGGCGGGAATAGGTCATCCATTTGGTTGGCCAAAAGTGGCGGCCAACCTTTTTTTTGCATAATATAGTTATTTGTAACCCCTGTCAAATTACGATTGTATCCTCTGTTTAAAATTACGATCTTGCCTCCCGTTCGAAATTTCCTTTTATGTTTTGCCCCCAGCTTAAATTTACGATTTTGCCCTCAGTTAAAAAATACGATTTTCCTCTGATTAAAAAAAAACTATATTTTTGCCCCCAGCTACAGTATTGCCAAATTACAATTTGGTTCCCAGTTTAAAATTACAATTTCGCCCCCAGTTCAAAATAAAATTTTTCTTTTGCCCCCAGCTAAATATTACGATTTTGCCCTAATTCAAAATAAAAAAAATGGTTTTGCCCTCAGTTAAAAATATTATTTTACCTCCAGTTTAAAATTACGATTTTACCCCATCTAAAAATTGCAATCTTGCCATTGTTTTTTTGGGCAAAACTATGGTAGTGTTATATTTTACTTGGTTGACTCAGTTTAGTTTTTATTCGTGACAAACAGTTTAGTTTTTATTCGTGACAAACAGCTGCCTAGCACTCGCTAATTGGTCCTGACAAATTATTGTTTTGCTCCCAACTCTAAATTACACGCTTGCCATCGTTTTAGTTATTTTTTTATCAACTATGATAGTGTTTTTCTTTACTTAGTTAACTCGATGCATCTTTTTTTATATCGTGTTATAAGTAGCATGTATAACTAACCGAAACAAATACGTACATATTATTAAACTAAGAAATTTTCGGTTTAGCGCCCCGCAACGCGGGTGGCGGATAACTCTAGTTTTCTACAAAAGAACTTGTATATATGCGTTAATCCCCTCTCCCGATATATACAGGTTTCTTTTTAGAAATGTATATAACTAGTAAGATTACTCGCGCTATGTTGCGGGCTTTAGGTATCTATTTTAGTTAAGTATAGAAACCGAAAGAAATATGGTCAAAAGAATATCTATACATGTTTTACATCCACCGAAAACCATAAAAATAAATTTAAATTCGACACTGGTACGGGCTGATTTTAAATTACTTGTAAATGGAAACGTAAACGTTATCTTAAATATAGCTTTAATGAAAATTTGCGTCTAAACGTAAACCAACTTGAATTTATACCAACACATGCATAAAAATAAGCACATAAGAAAATATTGTGTTATGAAGTTATAAAATGGTACGGCGTGTTGCGGCGGTGTCGAAACGTAAAGTAACGCGAATTTATACTGTCAAATGAAAACGTATTATCTTTGATCCGAGTCTTTTCCGCACAAAGCTTACGTCAAAACGTAGACCAATTGAAAACATACATAAAAATAAGCATGAAAACGTATTATATTTGACCCGACTCATTTCCGAAAGAAAAAAAAAATTACGTCAAAACGTAAACCAACTGAAAATGTACACAGCAATAAGCATAAGAACATATTATATTTGACTCAACTCATTTACGGCACTTTCATTAAACACACCCCTAGCAAGGTGCTAGGAATGGGCAAAATAACAAATCAAACATCAAACAACATCCATTTTCTCCGGTTTATACTAACACCAATGTCTAATCCATAAATAACTTAAGGAGTTAACATCTCCAAGAATCTTCTCCACACTCACTGGAACCTCTTCAAAAATAAGTTTGTTTCTCGCCGTCCATAAGTACCAATACGCAACTAACATAATGACATTTAAAATCTTTTTCTTACGGTCCGAACCTGCTTCGTGTTTGTGGATGCTCAGGATATCATTGACTGAGAACACATACCCAGATCACCATTGAGGGCCAGGTGGTTCCATAGGCAACTAAGTTCAAGTATCAAGGATCGTTTGTTCAGAGCAATGGAGAGATAGACAATGACGTAGCTCACCGTATCCAGGCTGGATGGTGTAGGTGGAGAGCAGCCACAGGGGTGTTGTGCGACAAGAGGTTCCCTGTTAAATTAGAAGGGAAATTTTATAGGGTTGCAATTAGACCCTCTATGTTATACGGAACAGATTGTTGGGCCATCAAGAAAATTCATGCTCGAAAGCTAGAGGTAGCAGAGATGAGGATGCTAAGATGGATGTGTGGGCACACTAGGTTGGACAAGATAAGAAATGAGGTTTTTAGAGAAAGATTAGGAGTTGCTAGTATTTCAGACAAGATAAGGGAGGGGAGACTGAGATGGTTTGGGCATGTCAGGAGGAGGCAGACGACAGACCTGGTTAGAATAGTTGAAACACTCGCGGTAGATGGAATGAAGAGTAGAGGCAGACCGAAAATGACGTGGGATGAGCGGATTAGACAAGATTTGCTAGATTTGCACCTTTTTGAGGACATGGTCGAGGACAGATCTTCGTGGAGACGTAGGATTAAGGTTAAAGATTTTTAGGAGTTTGGCATGGTTTTTTTGCTTAGGTTCCTATCTTATGGGTTTATATTTTCAGTTTCTATGAGGTGTGATATATATATATATATATATATATATATATATATGTTTTCACCTGTTCTCGGTGTCGTAGTTTTACTAACAAGCACTAACTTATTTATCCGTTTTGTTATTTTTTTTATTTCTATCTTTTGTAGTAGTGGCGTGCTTATATATGTTTTTTTAAAAGCTTATGTCTTGGTTATGGTTTTTGGAGCCGGGTGTCTCACTGGAAGCAGCCTCTCTATCCTCTGGGATAGAGGGAAGGCGTGCCTATATCCTACCCTCCCCAGACCCTATCAATAGTTTCGCTATATGTGGGATTATACTGGGTATGGTTATGTTGTTTACATTTTGAGAAAGATTTAGCTTTTTTTAATGAGTTTATATAAAACTTTTATTTAGTTTTTAATTCAAACTAGATTGACTATCAAAAGTTATGTTACCAATTTAATAGAATGATAAAACATGATAGATGATGCAACTTTGTCGACATCTTTTTCATTAATTATATTATTATTTTATTTAACATATATAATTGAAAAATAAGTGGGACTCACTTACAATCATTACTTAGGATTAATCATATTTGGATTGATAGAAAAAGTGAGAGGTGTGAAAGTGAACGACTTGGTACGTTATCCAGCAATGTATTCCATTATCCGGATGGGAGCCACATTTAATACCTACAAACCGTGTTTTATGTTTTTAAATAAAAAAATCACCGATATCATATGATAATAGTTAACTTTTTTTATGCATGTAGTGTTATGAACACTACTTTTATATAGAAATTTTTAGGTATATACGTTTTCGTCTTTCTCTCGGAATTGGGAAAAATCGACCCTCCAAGCTTCGCCAATGATTACATAGCAGGCTCGTTTTTATGTTTTATTTATGTAGAGTCCAGATACCATACAAGACGGTATCCTTGTACGAAGTCTACGCGACAATGACAACCATCAAATTGAAAGATCTATATACTAGATAAGCGTGTGAGAATGATATGAATTCCAGTTTCAAAAAATTGAAATTACAATAGAGAAAGGGTAAGTTAGTCTTTTTCCATTTAACTAGTTTCCCTTGATTTTTAAACGACAATAACTTTTTCAGCCTTTAATATTTAAAAAAATATACCGTATTAACGAGTATTTCATTTTCTTTAATTCGAGCAACCTATTGTTATAGTTTTCTTAAAAAAAAATACAGGATTTTGAATATCCATTACGTGATTACGTGATTTTGAATACATAACATAGGACTACGTGATTATGTGATTTTGAAAACATGATTATGAATACCCGTTACGTGATTTCATTATAGTATTTTATGTGAAACCCTACTATGTGATTACGTAATAATAGTTGACTATGTATTATTACGTGACTATGTGATTTTGCATACACATTTCGTGATTACATGATTTCATTATAGTATTTTATGTGAAACTACACTGAGTAATTACGTAAAAACAAAAACATGTAATACATAATATTTCATATGGAATACCTAATATTTCAGGTCTAATAACGTATTAAGGATAAATTATATACATAGCCAAATCAACCTATAATAACCACATAACACCGTATATTAGAGTTTTAATCACGTAATAAAGCATAACACCGGGTTTTCCCCGGAATTGGTGGTGGACTCGGGTTACTCTCGGAGTACTCCGTTTGGTCCAGTGGGTGTCCCGAGAGTGCTCTGGATTGATTATGTTGGCCGTTAAAAAAAAACATAAACAATCAAGTTCTTATTATTGAATCTGTAATCACGTAATAAGCATAATTGTAACAACATTAGTTATAACAAATCATATTGAATGTGTAATCACGTAATGGTTTATGTTGAATATGTAATCACGTAATGGATATTCAAAATCACGTAGTCATGTGCTGGGTATTCAAAATTAAGAAATTTACGTAATAGACTAATGAGTTTTCAAAATCCTATAAATTTTTTTAAGCAAACTACAACAATATGCTACTCGAATTAAGGAGACTGAAATGCTTGTTAATACGGTATAATTTAAAAAAAAAATATTAACGTATGAAAAAATTATAGCCGTTTGAAAATCGATGGGGGAAGTTGTTTCAAGTAAGAAATGACTAAATTACCCTTTAAGCCAAAGTCACTTGTCCTCATCTCCTAGTCACGTACACTTCATATTCATATGAATTTTTGTCATGTACATGATCCAACATCTATTTAGACCGTCCATAGTGGGCGTGAATTTTTCAAAAAAAAAAAAAAAAAAAAAAAACCTCCACACACACCAAAAAAAAGCTCCCCCCCGGGCGTGATTGAGCGTGATTTCGCAAAAAAACCTCCCCAGCGTGTTTTGAATCACGCTAAAATGGCAAATTGTTGGCCAATCACATGCATCCCTCTTTTTCTTGGTCAATCCCCTTTTTTTGGTTAGTTTTGTTATTTAATTATTTACACACCTATTTAACATAATGCCCACATCCCTGCTACACCCATTTTAGAAAAACGCCCAATAATGGCCCTTACTGACTAGACTGTCACATGACAGAAAACGTCACACTACACATGGTCATGGTCTTATGTATTTGAAATTCAAGTGATACTGATTTAACAAATGTTTGAAGAAAAGTCTACGTATGAACCTCTAAGAAAATACATTATAGAGTTAAATGTCATTTTAGTCCCTGTGGTTTGGGTCATTTTGCCAGTTTAATCCAAAGGTTTCATTTTTAACATGTGGGTCCAAAAAGGTTTCACAGTTGCCATTTTAGTCCACTGGGTTACCTTCATCCATTTTTTCTGTTAACGAGAAGGCCAATTTGGTCATTTTGTATGTAATTCTGTTAACTAAAAGGGCAATTCAGCCATAAAAAATGACCGAATTGGCATTCTCGTTAACAGAAAAAACGGATGAAGTTAACCCAGTGGACTAAAATGACAACTGTGAAACCTTTTTGGACCCACAGGTTAAAAATAAAACCTTTGGACTAAAATTGCAAAATGGCCCAAACCACAGGGACTAAAATAGCATTTAACTCTACATTATATGTTATGTATTGCATAGCGCTATGCTCGTTTTTATGTGTTACTTATGTACTCGAGATTCTAGTAATACTGATTTAACAAACATTTTCCACGAGTGACATTGGTAAAAAAAAATTATCAATCCACTCCAAAGCCTAAAACGGGACATCTCTTAAAGAAAAGGCTTATGTATCAACGTGTAAGAAAATACATTAGACGTTAGCAATTACAAGACGTTTTAACGGGCCGCCCATGACTCGACACAACTGTGGGCCATTTGAACCGTCCGGACATGGGTCGAAAATAAGATGTGATCATGTAAGAGATTTGCCGGCCCATTCCCGTTCTCTTTTCTTTAGCTTTGCTTGCATCTTGTTGAATTTTTCTTTTCCTTTCTCCAAAAGAGGGTCAACCACCACATAGTCATTTGGATCATTCCTACGTGACATGTTATCCTGCACACGATTTAAAAAAAATAAAAATTTAATTAAATAATTTGCTAGCCCGTTTTGCCGCCTCTAGAGAAGATTGTATGGATGAAAAATTACCTTATCAGGTGCAAACTTCAGCTTGCTTTTAGTCCAGTCCTCCGAGTCATCTTCATTTTTACCCTCGGAGTCATCATTAGCCGATGAAGGTCGAGTAAACAAGTTTTTGATCTTTTCTAGTTTGGCTAGCATCTATCATCATAAGCACAAATCAATCAAAATAGTGCTTTACATGTACATTATCACCAAAATAACATCTTGAATGTTGAAAAATTATAAATTATATAATCATGTATATTAAATAATAGAGTAAAGAAGTAACACGGATGATCCCTGTAGTTTACCAAAATTTTGGATTTGGTCCCTAGCTTTTCAAAAATACAAGAATGATTCATGTGGTTTGCACTTTGTAACGCATTTAGTCCCCAACTTTTTTTCCAAAAGTACATGGATGGTCCCTGTGGTTTGCACTTTGTAACGCATTTGGTCCTTAACTTGGACCTGTTGAAACCTTTAGATTTGTTGGCTGGGGAATAATGTGTTATAAAGTGCAAACCACACGGACCATCCGTGTACTTTTAGAAAGCTAGGGACCAAATCCAAAATTTTAGTAAACCACAGCCTGTGTACTTTAGTCTAAATAATAAAGGGGTATTGCCATGACGTACATCTTCTTCATGTCCTTGACGTCTGCGTTTCTTCTGCTTCATTAGTTGTCTTTCTCTTTCATGTGGATTCAAAAGCTGCAAGTCTGCATCAGCATTGGCCATACGTTCGGCTCTCACTTCGGATCCAATTCCTTTTTTCTTTATGGACAACTTATTCACTTTGGGCCCATCATCAGGGCTTTCGGCTCTTGATCTTTTAATAGGAAAAAAACAAAAAGAAGCAGAACACCGTAAGATTAGAGAATGCATATAAACATATAATATCCACACGCACAAAGGGCAAGATCGCGGTTTGGGTAGCGGGTCAAAATGAATTCAGGTCGAAATAGATTGGATTGGGTTAGGTTAGGTTAGGTTAGGTTAGGTTGATCCACCAAAAAAATCAATGCATCAGTTCTAAAATCTTTGAATAAAACGATTTAGAAGGTTGTATACGTTAAAAACATAATACGGAAACTTTCAAAATGTTTGACCCATTCCCTTTTTAGCTACTTTCATTCCTTTATCTGACCCTTTTATAATAATAATAAAAAAAAAAAAAAACAGCCCAAATCAACTCACTCAAGCAAATGAGTAGAAATCGGTAACATTACTTTGAAGTTCATAGAACATTGAGTCCGTTAATGCATTGGGTTAAGTTAATTAATACCTTGGTGGAGACTTTTCACGGCTCCTAGGCTTTGAACTCTCTGAAAATGTAACATAGAGATTAAATATAAAAACCAGAAACCAAAAGGGATAACATCATAATATTGTTTACAAAAGATCAAACAAACATAAAATGATGCATCTATTAATATTTCAGTTTTTAAGATTTAGTGTAAAAAGAACATTATGGCATGATATATGGGCATGCCAGAGTAATAAAGTTATGCAGTGATAACTAGGGGTGCGAACGAGCCGAGAAAAAGCTTGAAACGAGCCGAGCCAAGCCTAAGCCTAAAATAAAGCTCATTTATTTATCGAGCCTGGCATGTGAAGCTTAGCAGGCTTGTCGAGCCTTAGTGTAATATTAGTTTCTATTAATATTTAATAACATTTACCCTTAGTGTAAACGAGCCGAGCCCGAACCCAAAAGTAAGCTTGTGTAGTAAGCAAGCCCGAGCCCGAGCTTCACCTTCAGAGCTCGCGAGCCTAAACAATCTATTATTTATATTATTTTTATCTAATATATTAACTAATAGATAATAAACGAGCTCGAGAAACTACCAACAAGCCTGGTCGAGCAGCCTGTTTGCACCTCTAGTGACAGACAACAAGCTTTAAACCGTATTACATTACAATTTTTTATAAAACCTCAAACATGTATTCATAGTCGAGGATGTTTCATGAACACTGCAACCCTAAAAAAATTGCATACCTCATTAACCATTGCTTAGTAAAAATGAGTTTACTTGTGGGTTGAATGGGTTTAAATTACCTTTGTGCTCTTTTTTCTTAGTTGGCATGTCCCCAAGCTCCATTTTCTTTTTAAGTATCTGTTGACGCATGCGTACATCAAAGCTTGCCTCGTCATCATCGTTTTCGTCTGCTGAGTCAGCATCTATTTCCTTTGGTTGATCTTCCTTCTTAGAGCTTAAAGCTTCTCTAACGCTCATTTGTAAATCTCTTCTTGCTTTATCTTCTTCTGGATTCTGCACCCGCAAAACTCATATTAATGAACACTCGGTCTCGTCTTTCAAGCTTTAACCATAAACTACCAAATGTAACTAATTAATATCAACCTTAAAAATGTACTTACTGAAAATACGTGAAATGGATCGTATAACCTAACGATTAGTGTATAGATACGTTCAAGCCAGAAGTTTTAGTATAATAAACGAATTCGGTAGAAATTTTGGCATAACATTCAGTCATCATAGTTTATTCATACCGAAAGAGTTTACATCGTTTAAGTCCAGGGAGAGAACAAGTGTTTTCAATCTCCATAATTTCTAAAACTTATCTTGTCAACACTTATATAGGGTATGACTCATGCGTTGGGAGCAACAACGCACAACACATGCGTTGACACTAAAACACGCATGACTCATACGTTGTACATCACATTACAAACACAACACTCATGTGTTATACACTATCTAACCTATATATATATACAACACACACTCTATCTAGCCTATTCGCACAGTAACGGACCCACAAATATGCATTAAGTCATTAACAATTAAAAATGTACTTATACTTACTGAATTATCTCTTGCATTTTCTTCTTTCAAAAGACGAGGATCATTCAATACATCATGGCTACTTTTTATCTTGATATTCACCGCTGCCAGTTCTTTCTCCTCTTCTTCTGCTTCTTCTCCAAACGACAACAAATTCAACTTTCTACAAATATTAAACAAAAAATACCGAATTAAGCAACTTTAGACGTAACAACAGCCGTATCGAATTTAAAAAGTTTGAACCACTCGAAAGGCAGGATAAGAGTCGTTACTTTGTAGCCTTCTTTTTTGTATCTTTGTTGTCGGTTTCCATTGTAGATGATGGTAAAGATTTAGCAGGTGCTGCTCTTGGAAAAACATCGTCAAATGGGTTCCACAACATCTGAAGTTAAGAAACGGTTAATGATTTTAACTTCCAACAAAACAAACCTTATATAATAAGAGTAAAATGCCATTTTCGTCCCTAAGGTTTGTCCAGTTTCGTCCAAAAGTTTGTTTTTCCGCATCTGGTTACGAAAGGTTTGAAATCTTGCCATTTTCATCCAGCTCGTTAACTCCATCCATTTTCTCCGTTAAGTCAGGGGTATTTCCGGATTTTTTGTTAACTTAAAGGGCAATTCGGTCTTTTTCACTGTATGTACAAGCATTTAGCATAATGTACAAGTATTCAAAATACCCTTACTAAACAAAAAACAAGTAGGTAAAAAGATGAAAATACCCCTGACCTAACGGAGAAAAATGGATGGAGTTAATGAGCCGGATGAAAATGGCAAGATTTCAAACCTTTTGGATCCAGATGCGAAAAAACAAACTTTTGGACGAAAGTCGTAAAAGTGGCCAAACCTCGGGACGGAAATGACATTTTACTCAAATAATAATTATACCTCGATAGAAAGGATTTTTGGAGGAGAATCAACGGGACGGTCATCTTTATCAGTTTCAATATCACCCATATTTAACAGGTTATATAATGAGTCTCCGGTGACCTATAGAGCATATAAGATTTATCAATATTTAAAAAGACAGACGGGCAAAGTGATTATGCATCAGTAAAGCGGTAGTTAGTTACCTTGCCAAATATGGTATGCTTTCTGTCGAGCCAATCACAACGATCGAGGGTCATAAAGAATTGACTTCCGTTTGTGTTTGGTGCGTTGGAATTTGCACATGCGACTAATCCCCTGTGATTGAATCGTAGACGGGTATGGAACTCGTCAGCGAATGTCCCGCCATATATACTTTCACCACCTGAGAATTCAGAAACGGTATTTGTTTGAAAAATGAGAAATTAGAAGCAACACAACCCCTTGCAACATGGGTATCACTTTATCATAAATTCAGAATGCAAGAAAATCTCACTGCGCTATCATTGATCAAAATGAACAAAATACCATTTTCTAAACAAAACATAATATGTCATCACGGTATCTGTTACATACCAAACAGGAGAACTCAACCCAAAAGACTAGTTTGGTGGGTGAGAGAGCCCATTTGGTATATAAACTCCGCATTGGTTGCCCATACAACCGATGTGGGACAAGTCCCATACCTTGCAATGGTTTCAGTCCATAACAGTATCTTAAACAAAACATAATATGACTCAACTTTTGATGTCAACCCCTTGTCATGACTTTTACTTTGGTACACAATTCAGATCTTTTGTGGCCAATAGTAATTCATTTTTCCAAGAAACATCAAACATGTAATACTAATAATTACTTGTACTGTGTGCATATAGAAATTGTTCACTACTCAATTTTCCTTTTCACAATGGAAAGAAGTTCTTATTATTTGAGAAAGCATTTCTTTATTCATCAAAATACCCACTAATGTGAACAGATACCTATTGTCTTCCACATATCAATAATTACACACTGCAGTCACAACTCACAATTGCCACTAATAAAAGGAATGTGCATAGCAAAACAGTATTCTTCTTCAGAGATCAAACAAAAATACCAGTAATGTCCCACCCGTAAGATAGTGCCTGAGGAGGGTGAGACAAGCACAAACTCTACCCCTAACCCACAAGATAGAGAGGCTGCTCCCGATGAGACCCCCCCCCCCAACAAACCCCTTTTCTTATAAATAGCATAAAGTACATACTAGTAGTAGAACGGAACGAAACAAATGAGGACATAAAACGGGTCAAGAACATAGTTGTCAATAGCGGCTATAGCGATCGCTATAGCGCGCTATGTAGCGAATCAACGAAGTGTCGCTATTTGGGTTATAGCGACCAATAGCGTAAATAGAAACGGTTAACATTTTTTGATGTAAATAGCAACTAGATATAGCTATAAAATAGCTGGATTTATAGGTTTTTGTTAAATATACATGTAAAATAGCATATATACCAGGGTATTTTGATACAATATACATATATAAATTTTCAAAATTCTTTTTCTAGTGTATCTCTATTTATAAAATAGCGGTCGCTTTATGTTGCTATTCGCTATGTAGCATATAGATCCCCCGTCGCTATTCGCTATTAACAACTATGGTCAAGAACCACCTAGAAAGTAACTTAATGAAGCAGGACAAGCCATGACATCACGACAAAGCTAAGATAAATCAAACCGAGCACACACATGAACAAACAAACAAACTAGAAAAACAGTAAACGAACACGGGAAATTTTACGTGGTGTGCAACCTACCTACGTCCATGGGGGCGGGCAACTAGGGTTTTCCTATTATTAGGGTTTAAAACTTGCTAAACGGAATTCTCCGCAACTAGGGGTAGGGTCGCCCGGACCCTTCCCCTATTCTTCTCTAATAATCGGCTAGCCCAAGAGGGCGGATGACTACACCAGCGCAACAATTCAACATGTAATTCTATCCCTTGAGCCAAGCAGCCACACTGCATAGTTCAGAACCTTTTGACTGCTATTCAGTTTCATAACACAGTTGCAGCAATATCAAACAATCAAGTGCAGCTGCAGGATGTGATGTCACTACTAAAATCTATCATAAACAGTAAAGACAATACACATCTGATATACGCTTCTAGAAACATCTAATGAAAGCAGAAATTTGAACTCACCTGTGCCAGTACCGGTAGGATCACCACCTTGAACCATGAACGACTTAATAATCCGATGAAAAATAGTGCCATCATAGTACCCATCAACGCACAACTGAACGAAGTTTCTGACGGCTTTGGGCGCCTCTTTTGGCCATAACTCGATGTCAAGCGGCCCGTAATTCGTGTGCAGGATAACCTTGCCCTTTGTGGGAGGCTCCGATACGTAGATTGACGACATTGAATCTGCGAATTGATGCGATGAAGACGATGATTGTTGAGGTTTTTAGGTTGCACTCCAGGTGTTTGTGAAAATGTCTGTTCGAGAAAACCCCTGCCCTGTTAATGGATCGGAAGAGCGGTACTTGACCAGTTGACCCTGTTGGATTGAGTTTATTAGACCACGCGTAGTGGTGTGTGTTTTTTAAAAATTTTTCAAATAAAACGCCCTACCCTATAAGCCACTACACCCGGCGTTATATGGCGTTATTTTCGAAAAAAATTGGTTCGGCGTTTTAATTAAAAAGCTTAAAATGAGAGGGGGCCCACTTTTTGACCGTTGACAACGGTCATATTATTTAATTTTTTTTTTAATTTAAAATATTACCCACTATAAATATATTACCCCACATTCCCATCTTTTTTTATAAAAAACCCACTTTCTCTCCTACTTTCTCTCCCACTTTCTTCTAATTTTTATAAAAAAAAAACCCACTTCCTCCTATTTTTTATACAATCATGCATCCATACCACCCCCCTTTTGGTGTCCCCGCAAGACCCACGAACCCGAACACAACCCAACCGCAAACCCCGTATAACCTTCAAGACATGGACCCGAGCTTTTTAACGTACGCGGCTTACTTGAGTGGCGCCACTCAGTTTGTTCCTCCCACTTTCGGCTATTGTCAAGTCGGCGGGTCTCAACCGTCACAACCCGAATCCGTACCCGATGTCGAAGTCGTGTCGGAGACGCAACCCGAACCGGTGCAAGAAACATCGAAATGCGGCAAAAGGTCGCATAAGAAGAAGGAAAAAGACGCACCACGGCGTACAAAAAATATTATTAAATGGACGAAGCAAGAGGAATTCACGTTGACTCGGGCGTGGCTCGACATTTCGGAGGACGAAGATACCGGTAACCATTTTATATATATATTATTTTAGTTATTTTGTTACTATATTTTTTAACATACAACTTATTATTTTTTTTAATTTGTAGCAAACTTTCAAACGGGCCCGGTTTTGGGGGATAGGGTTCGTGCACTCTTTTTTACCACGTGGGGTCAAGGCGAACATCGGGACCAATATTCCATTTCTAACAAATGGACCGACATCAACAACAAGTGTCATGCGTTCCAATAAGTCTTCCAACGAAACTACGATAATCGCCCGAGCGGTGAAGGTGACGTCGGGATTTTAACGAAGACTTTGGAGGAGTTCGAGAGGACAAAATGCCCTTTCACGTACTATAAGTGTTGGGAGCTACTAGGAAAAAGGCCAAAGTGGGCGGTAGTTAATCCAATGACGTCTAGTAGTAGACGTCGGGCTAAAAGGTCAAAAACATCATCCTCCGTTGACCCGTCAACTCCGACATCGGATGCCCGCAATGTTGATTTAAATGAGGCGGTGGACGTTGACGAGGGAATTCAAGAAGAGTTGGTCCGACCCACCGGTAGAAGAAAGGGAACCGGGAAAAAAACGGTCGAGTCGTCTTCCGATCTCGAGTTAAAGGAAGATTTCGAGGAGATGAACCGTCGTCTCCAAGACATTCGCGACCTCGGCCACCAACGTTATGAGATTATGAAGGAACGAGTAGCGGAAACCAAAAAATTTAACGAGATGCAAGAGGCGAGGCAAATGGAAAAGGACATTGAGTTTTTGTCCAAACCTATCGACCACCTACAAGGCGATGCGTTGATCCTTGCGCAAATGCGTCGCCAAAAAATTAGAGGAAAATATGGACTCTAGATCATGTTATTTTTTTTAACTTTATTTTAATTTTTTCGGTTTTTTTTTTCTGTTTTTTTTTATTTTCTGTTTTTTTTATTTTCTGTTTTTTTTTTCAGTTTTTTTTTTTAATTTTTATTTCAAGTAATGTAATTTTTTTTATAATTTAATGAAGTTTTTTAGGTTTTAAATTAAAATAAATAATTGTGAAATGATTGTGAAATGATTGAATGGGGGTTATTGGCATAATGCCCCACTACGCCACTTTTGCTATAATGCCCCTTCGCTGACTAGGACGTCACGTGTCGGATAATGCCCCATGGTGGGGGCATTATAACCCACTACCACTACACATGGTCTTAGAGTAAATTGCAATTTGCGTCCAAGGTTCGGTGTCAACTCGCGTCCTAAAGTGAAAATTTTACTTGTTCAGTCCTTGCTCTATGAAACTCGCTACGATTTGAGTTCTTCTGTTAAATCTCAATTAGTTTGATTGTTATAAATTTATGAAATTACTAATATGAAACTCGCTATGATTTAAGTCCTTCTGTCAACCCCAACAATCATCGATGGGAAGATCGAAGGTCGGAGGAGATGGTAGTAGTTGGGGGAAAGGATGTGGATGCGGGGTGTTAATTTTTGAAAAAAAAAATGGGATTAAATCTAGGGTTAGGGTTTATTTAATAGTGAAAAGACGGTTTTGCCCCCAATATAGTATATTATGTTAGACACGTAATGGAATATACTAATGATAGTTGTCTTGAGGGACTCACAATGTGGCGAACACCAAACCACGAGGACTCAAGTTTTCATATTTCTTAAAAATATGGACGCAAGCTGATCTTGACACCATATCTTAGGGACACAAATTGCACTTTACTCTTTTTTAACGATCAACAAAGCCCATCACCCAGATAAACTCTATGGTAAAAGGTCATCGACGCTCGTAAATGTAGACGGCGCTGGTGACCCAACCCGTCACCAATACAAAGAAAACCCATTGTCCGAAAGCCCACTGTGGTAAAACCCTAGCTTAACCCAGAACATTTTTACTCTAGGTAAAACTCGAACTCTTTACTCCACTTTGAAAGGTCAAGAGAGTGCTAATGCACCAAAAGGAAGGTCAGTGACAATTTGCCCTAAACTTACTCCTTTTGTCAAGTAATCTTGGGATTTAAACAATAACAAAAAAAAACCATAATCTTGGGATATACAAATATGTAAAAAATAAATAATTAAAAAAGAATTAACTCACAACCTTTGTTGCAAAGTTAGAAATTATTAAAAAAAATCAAATTCGTTGAGTTACTATTCATGGAATTGTGTTTTAGTAGTAACTAAATAAATAAATAAATAAATTATGCAACTGTGTGTTGCTACGAACGTGTGGTCATTTAAGGCCACTCAGCATTGGAGGTGAACTGACCTTTAAAAAACCTAAACGACACCCTCGCTTCCTCTTAATATCAAACCATTTTTTAAATAAAAAACCTTAGATGGATAAATAGACCAAGGCGCAAAACAAATCTATTAGGTGTCAAGAAAAAACAATCAGGAAAAAATAGCAGTGGAAAAAACCAAAAAGAAAGAAGGGGGTTGAAGGAGAGTCGAATCTATGACCTAGGTGGGGAAGTGGAAGGCCCAATGGTGCGCAACACTACTCTACCAAATAATCATCTTGGTTATAGTTCCATTGCAAAGCTATAAAATAAATACTGAAAACGGGAAGAAAAAGATTAGATAAGCATTTAAGACTTGTACCATGCGCTTGAAGCATGGTACATCACTTGTCATAACATGAAATTGGTATATATAGTAATTAGTGGATTGCTTGCACCGCATATGAGATTAGCAGGAATTCGATTGGTATCGTTGCAGTTCCTTATGGTACCAACACTCATTATAGGAAACCCAAAAAAACTAAGTAGTAATATGTCCAAAAGAATATCGACACATGTTTTACATTGATCTATAAGCATAAATTGAATACCAATTCGGATAGTACTGATACTCATGTCAGTGTTGTTGAGTCGAAATCAGTGTGATTCGTCAATGTATTTGCACAATACCTTCACTTGGAAAAATAAACACTATTATTAATACTATTAGGGTGTCCGGAGTGGGGGCGGCAAACCCATTCGGCACCGATCGGTAAACCCACGGCAACCAATGCCAAGCCCTTTGCCGCATGAGTATTTTGACGAAATGGGGTCACAATCGGTGAAGCATAACCGATTCGGCGAAGGGAGGGAAGGGGAGAGAGAGGGGGTGTGTGGTGGGGTCCATGTCATCTCAACCAATCACACATTTTTCCTTTTTTTATTTAAAAAGTTTAACACTTCAACAAATGTCTAAACTATTGCCAACACTTTTCACCAAAGTTTAAACACTTTTCACTGATTGACGTGGCGCACTCTGATTGGTTGATTTTTTAGTTTGTCACTCTCAAGTGTTTAACCACTCTTAACACCCTTATGTTGTCATCAAAACCTATACTAAACACAACTGCGAATTCAATTTTTTTTCATGTTAACAAATGCAAATTATTGAAAGAAAGTTAATATAAATGAGTTAATAAGTTAGTATAAGAGGTTTAAAGATGTGATAATGTAAGGTGGTTAAAAAATCAAAGGGTAGAGAGAGCAACTAATAACAATAACAAAAATACAATAAAAAATCGAGTAAGTGTGTCTTGTTTTTAACGTAGTATATAGTTATAAGTATTATTACAAATCATTATATGATATACGTAGAGGATTCTTTACAAAGTTCAACTTTTGTGAGAACTGTGAGAAATAATTTGGGAATGACAAGTGTCCTTGATCTTAATTAATTCAAAAGAGTGTATTAGTAATTTTCCATTCTTATCACTTAATTGATTTCCAAGATAACTGCAAAAAAAACTGGCGATGAGATTTATTAAGGATTGATTCGAATTTTGTATTTTTTTGCATGATCCAATAAGATTTTCATGTACGCATCATTCTTTATCAATTATAAATACATGAAGTCTTATGAAATTGCCAGAGACAATACAGTTGTTTACCTTCTGCGCCCTTCTTCGATTCTGGTGTTTTATATCAATTTCAGTGGCTTCCGGCGATGCAGGTATATGTGTATCATATTAATTTAATCTGTTTAGAGTTATCATGTTGCGATAAGTAGTGTTATATGTTCGACGTGTTTTTCTTTAGTATGCCGTGTTACAGGTTATTAGTATGCTTTGATTTGGTGTGTATGTAGTGTTTTATAGATTAAGTTGTTTAGGGTAAGTTGTTGTTTTAGTGTTTTATCATGATCAGTGTTTTTTTATTTTTTTATTTTTAGATGTATAGTGTCATATGCATGATCAATAGTGTTATATTCTGTTCACACATCTTAATTTCCGTTCATAGTGTTTTATACATTGAATTGTGTTAGGGTAAGTTTTTGTAGTGTTTTGTCATTAACAGAGTTTTTTTTTATATTTAGATGTATAGTGTTTTATCCACAATCAATAGTGTTATATTATGTACAGACATGTTTTTCTTTTCATAGTGTTTTATCCCCCATCAATAGTGTTATATTATGTGCAAACATCTTAATTTTATGTTTTATAGTGTTTTATGATTATTAAGTGTTTTAAATCAACAAATTATTGTTAATTAAACTGTATAGTGTCTTTACAGTAAACAGATAGTGTTATATCTTCATATAGTGTTTTATCAAATTCAGAAACATGTTGTTATCACTGTTTTATAAACGACTGATGTGTCAATTTTTTGTTGTAGATATTCCTACATACCAGCCCGTTGGTGATGTTCAAGTTTCCCCAAATTCTTGAAGGAGGACATTTATACCAGATGTCGACGATTCGATTAAACCTCAGATGTATATGACGTTTGATTTGCTCGAAAATGCCTTTCTTTTTTACCAAAGATATGCTAAGGCGGGAGGTTTCACAGCTAGGAAGGGTACTCAATACGAGTCTCGAAAGGGTGTCATACATAATAAATGGTTCCTATGCTCAAAAGAGGGTACTAAACCCTTTAAGGCGATTGACTCGACTCAGGAAGCCGGTAGTTCTAATGATAACTCGAAGTCTAAGATTACTCGTAGGGTTCCTTCTATAAGACCGGATGTGAAGCGTGCATTCTGGTTAAGTTAACCCCGGATAATCTTTACGAGGTTTATTACTTCGAGGAGTCGCATAATCACTCATTTGTTGCTGAAGATGACAGGTACCTGCTTCCTGAAAACAGAGGAATCAATTACGTACAGGAAGAAGCCGTAAATGCTTTGAGTGCCATAAACGTTGGTCCAGTTAGAGCGTTTAACATTATGAGGACTCTTTATGGAGGGTTTAACAAGGTAGGTGCCACGAAAGTTGACTTCAAAAACTTCAAGAGAGACTTAAATAGGTATATAGCTTAGTACGATGCTGACATGGTTATTAAACGCCTAAGAAGGAAGAAAGAATGTATACCCAATTTCTCTATGGAATACCTAACAACTGACGATGGCGTTTTACGGGCGTTGTTCTGGGCCAATGGAGATACAAAGAGAAATTTTCATATGTTTGGGGATGTTGTGTCCTTCGATGCTACTTATCGTCGTAACAAGTTCGTATCCTACCTTTATTTTTAGATTCATTACATCCATAATAGATCTATACCATAGTTTTTTATCACCATGATAATGTTTATCGTGTAGTGTGATATGAATGAATAGACTCGTTAAGTTTATATCATACTTATAGTGTTTTAATTTCAATTTGTTATTTAAATAATGTAGGTTGTTTTATATTTTACACTTGTATGGATTTTACAATATCAAATCAGTTATCACACCATTTTTTTTGTAGGTACAATATGATGTGCGTACCTTTTACCAGCGTTGACAATCACTATCGTAATGTTACCTTGGGTGCTGCTATAATAGGTAATGAAACTGCCGAAACATATAGCTGGTTGCTTAACGCATTTCGGCAGGCATTTGGGCGCGAACCACCTGTGATTGTAACTGATCAAGACCCAGCGATGAGGAAAGCTATTCAAGATACTTGGCCTGAAATTAGGCACAGGCTTTGCATGTGGCATATAATGGACAAACTTATTACTAAGGTTTATTAAATACCAAAATTATTGTTTACGACGTTTATTGTTTTAATGGAATTCTTTTGTTGGTTTTTTGTAGTTTTTTATATCTGAATATGTCGTTTTTTGTTTATCGATGCTGTTTTACTTTTATATAATGTTTTATCATGTAGGTACCCTTATCATGTATATTGTATATTTAACTTTTTTAATGTTGACTCGTTGTTTAGGTTGGAGCCAACCTATGCAATAGCACTGATTTTAAGAAGAGGTTGTGTGGTATTGTTTGGACTGATGCATTACTACCCGAACAGTTTGAAACCGAATGGGGTGTTATATTAGCTGATTTTGATTTGGTGAATCATGAATGGTTACATTCAATTTATCATATTAGGGATACATGGATCCCTGCGTACTATCGTGATGAACACATGTCTGGGCTGATGCGTACTTCATCACGTTCGGAAAGTGAGAACCATTTCTTTGGGCAGTTTTGCAACCCGAACTGTACGCTTGTTGAATTCTTGGGGCATTTTGACTCTGCAATCGAAGCCCAAAGACACGAGCACAGGAAGAATGATCATGATACTAGGCACACGAACCCCGAAATATTTGCAAAAGAGTTTGTCTTAGAACAACAGGCGGCAAACATATACACACAAACAATTTTCTTCGATGCGCAACTTGAAATTCAGACAGCCATTCACAAGTGTGGTATTGGAAAATGGGATGAAAGAGAGGATAATTTTGTGAACTTCTCTGTGAAGGACTTTTCTCAAACGTGTGCTACTTTTTTTCAGGTAACCAGAGAATTTAACAATTGTTTGTTTATAATTTTTCTTGTACATGGTGTTCTATCTTATAGTTTTAATTGAGTATATATTTTTGTTCTCATTTTTTTTATGTATTAGGTTATGATGCGGCAGCTAGATATGACCATGAGTTGTTCATGCAATAGGTATGAACAGTTTTGGCTTTTGTGCGCGCACATTTTTTGCGTTTTACTGTTTCTTGATATCAGGCAGTTCCCTGAAAGGTATATAATGCGACGTTGGACCGGGGAAGTTGTTCCTAATAGTGCTCCTGGGGAGATATTAGGGATTAATGAAAGTGATGATCGGTACCAGCAAGTTAATGGTGTTGTACGGGAGATAACAAGGTCAGCCGAGTCTCTTATTAATATGTTGGTTCATAACTTTGATGTGTTGTGCGCTTTCAGGGACCATGTTGTCCAGTATCAATCGACGGCTGATTAGGCAGTCGTAAACGCACCTTACCATTGGGACCCGAAACTCGTCGTCTGCCCCAACTACAGACCGCAACTCTTGTGTACTTTTCTTCGACAACAGATAATCTTTGCAATGTTTGAATATTCCCAGGTGGTCGTCGTCCCCTTCATCGTACGGTTCGTAGTCTTCGTTTCCCCCGTCCACATTGTCTTCCGCACATTTTTCAGCTGCCGTTTCAACTTTTTTAGCATTGGTGGATGATGATTTTTTGTCTTCAGGTATCTTCTTAACCTTTTCACTCCTTGGCTTATCTTCATCTACATGAATTTTAGGTATCATTGGGGTGTTATGCTTTAGGTGGTCTGCCCAAAGTATGTCGTCAAGCTTTCCGAGCAGTTCGTCGAGCATCGCGTTATTTATCAACTCAATCGGTTTTGATCCTTTCTTATCACACTTCAAAACATCCATACGGTCGTACGCGTATGCATCCTGCACATATAAGCATTCAATTTTTAGAATTATGTAGCCATGTAAAGGGTTATGCATGCTGATTGTAGTGTTATACAAGTGACTGTAGTGTTTTACATAGTGAACTATTTGTAAATGTAGTGTTTTATAAGTGATTGTAGTGTTTTATATGCTTTTACATACAGTATATCAAATGTATTGTTCCAAACAGACTTGTTTGTAATCTATTACATGTGACTGTAGTGTTTTACATAGTAACATTGTCACACCCCCAAAATTCCACCATGCGGAGTACCACCGCTTGGAGGCGTGACGTGACCAGGATCGAGCCACCAATCATACTGAACAACCAATCATACTGAACAACGTATTTAAGTAAATAAAGCCAACCACAATACGATTGGTGACTAAAAGCTAGTTAACCAAGTTTTTAATTTAAACAGCGGAAGCGTAAACGTAAAGTCCAAAACATAAGTCCATAGTTTATAAGTTAAAGTTCAAAAATTCAAGTTTAATAAGTTCATAATGATTTAAATATTAAGCACAGAACGTAACAGTCCGTACACCACAACGACTCCTTCCTCGTGCAAGCTCCAAGCATCTAGCGACCTGTAAGGCATGTAACAACGAGTCAACAACAAATTTGAGTGAATTTACAGCTGGTTGTTTAGTTATAGCATTCGTTTCGTAAATCATTCGTTCGTTTTGTAAATCATGTATCGTATAAATTCGGATCGCGGTCTTTCTGACATGTTTGCGAAGATTGGTGGGGGCTTCCCATATGTTACTAGACCACGCGTATCGACTGCTACGAAAATGTAAGAGGTGCCCTAAGTCAATGTCTATCAGCATTGACCCTTTGCCCATAGTCCATTAGTACACGCCCGTCCGACTGGCACGGTGTGAGGTTTGTTAAACCTAATAGCGCTATTAACTAATGACCCGCTCGCCGTAGGCCTCGGCGATTAAGTCGATAAATGAGGGACTTAAATTGATAGAGTTGATGGTCTTATGGTCGTGTACGTAGGCTTTACGTACGTGCCCTTCAATCCGAGGACAGTAGTAAGTAGTTTAATAGTAATGATAGTTCGAGTAGCCATTCAATCCCATTCCCAACCCATCGGGAATCCCATGCCTTGGAAAGAGTGTGAACTCACCTTGGTTGCTCGGTTTGATTCTCAAATATAGCTAATAGTCAAGGTCGGTCAATCACGCCCTAGTATGATTATCACTTAGTTTATTAGTGATTTCAAATAGAACACAAAGTCCCTACACGTATCTATCACATAACATGCATCACTTTAACGGTTCATGCCCATATAAGTTTCCCATCTATTCCCCACTCATAGACAAACATACAACATTGCACATAACACTTTTATTGACATATAACATGTTGTATCATTCTCGGATAACCTACTCGACATTTAGACACGCAAATCACTACTTATGTCGTTTCAGCTTTATTAATCAAAACTGGACTGTTTTTTAGCATTTTAATAAAATAGTTAACCTTTTCCAAAAATTCTCAAATTTTTACAGAAGGTTCTTTATGTTCCAAAATTTATTATGTAAAAATTTCAGAGTTCAGCTCGTTACCTATATTTTATAGAAAATTATTTTCCCGACTGCAATCAGATTTGTTACTTTCTGATTGCAGTTTACGGAATAATTCACTAAAAATTAATCGTAAGTCCGATTGACGAATTTCCAGTTGGAGGATCATTTTGACAACGGTGACCATCCCCTGTAAAAATTCCATGAGTTGATTCTACTCAGGTCTCAAGTTATGACTCCGAAAATGACACACTTTTTCTGCAGTAAAAATGCAGCTTGAGCTGCTGTCCAAAAAACAGTCCCTTAAAAATAGTAAACGGTCTCGAAAAATTACGATTCCAGTGCCATTTGTTTAGTTCTTCCAAAATACACATTTTAGGCTTCAGAAAATCAGTTTTTCGATTTAAAACGGTCCAGTTACAGCCTGTTGAAGTTTGGTGTCCATGATTATTTAAGAATAATAAAATAATGTTTGGTGTCCCGGGTAATGTCTGGTTGTTCAGTCGGATACTGTTTCGTTAATTTGTTTAATTGTTCCGTAAGGCGTCTTATACCTATATTTTTGTAACGAAATTAATTCCTAACACATAGGAAAATATACCGGGCCATTTAGTAACTTTTCTGTATATTACCAGTATGCTAACACGCACATGTAACTATAACACAGTAATCAAATAGCAGTTAAATGATTCAACACAGTCATCAAGTACTTTTATTATCATTAATAAACTGTACGGTTACATGCAAGTTTGAGGGTTGTCACATTCTCCCCCTGTTAAGAAAATTTCGTCCCGAAATTTAGCACGTGATTACTGAGGAAGCTAGTTAAGTTGCGTTGTTTACTGGTTTTTCATGGGGTGTCACATTATCCCCCCGTTGATTTGGAATTTCGTCCCGAAATTCTGTAGTAGCTTCAGTCTCAGTAGTGGTTACTCTTTTCTTAAACAACTGGGGATACTTGAGTTTCATTTGGTCTTCTCGTTCCCAGGTATACTCTGGGCCACGACGGGAATTCCAACGAACTCGGACGAGAGGTATTCTGGTGTGCTTGAGAATCTTAACGTCTTGATCCGTAATCTCTACTGGTTCCTCGATGAATCGCAGCTTGTCGTCGATTGTGAGCTCTTTGAGAGGAACTATGAGGGTCTCATCTGACAGACACTTCTTCAGATTCGACACATGGAATACGTTGTGAACTCCACTGAGTTCTTCCGGTAGGTTCAGTCTGTAAGCGACTTTGCCAATTTTCTCAATGATCTCGAATGGTCCGACGTAACGCGGATTGAGTTTTCCTCGTTTGCCAAAACGAACTACACCTTTCCAAGGTGAGACTTTGAGTAGCACTCGATCCCCAACCTGGAACTCGAGTGGTTTTCTTCGCTTATCGGCATAGCTTTTCTGACGGTCACGAGCTGCCGCCATTCGCTGTCGTACTTGAGCAATCTTTTCTGTTGTATCTACTACAAGTTCTGGGCCAGTGATTTGACTGTGACCAACTTCTGCCCAACAGAGGGGTGATCGGCATTTACGTCCGTATAATGCCTCAAACGGAGCGGCCTGGATGCTGGTGTGGTAGCTGTTGTTATACGAAAACTCCACTAACGGGAGATGCTTTTCCCAGCCATTGCCGAAGTCGATTACGCGTGCCCTAAGCATGTCTTCGAGGGTTTGGATGGTGCGTTCAGATTGCCCATCCGTCTGTGGATGATAAGCGGTGCTCATATCTAAACGTGAGCCAAAAGACTTATGCATAGCTTGCCATAGTTCAGAGGTAAAACGAGCGTCACGATCAGAAATGATGGAGGTTGGCACTCCGTGCCTTGATACCACTTCTTTTAGGTAGATGTCTGCTAGAGTAGAAAACTTATCCGTTTCCTTGATAGGTAGAAAATGTGCAGACTTGGTCAGTCGATCCACGATCACCCAAATGGTATCATTTCCGCTTTGAGATCAGGCCAGTAACGAAATCCATGGAAATTTGCTCCCATTTCCATTTAGGTATCTCTGGTTGTTGAAGTGGGCCTGATGGTTTCTGATATTCGACCTTGACCCTAGCACAAGTCAAGCATTTACCGACGTAGGTGGCTATGCTGGCTTTCATACCAGGCCACCAGTATGTAGTCTTTAGGTCGTGGTACATCTTATCCAAACCAGGATGTACTGAATAACGAGACTTATGTGCTTCATCCATCACAAGCTCGCGTAGGTCTCTGTACAGTGGAACCCAGATGCGTCCGTTAACATAGTAGGCGTCGTTTTCTTTTTGTTCTAGCCGTTGCCTCGATCCTCGTAGGGACTCAGCCCTGATGTTTTTTCCTTTCAATGCTTCAACCTGAGCATCGCGAATCTGAGCGGGAAGGTTAGATTGGATGGTAAGCTGTAATGCACGTACTAGGTATAGTATCCTTTCGGCTGAGAGCATCGGCCACAACATTGGCTTTGCCCGGATGGTACGTGATAGCGCATTCATAATCGTTCAAGAGTTCGATCCATCGGCGTTGACGCATGTTCAATTCCTTTTGCTTGAAGATATGCTCGAGACTCCTGTGATCAGTGTAAATGGTGCACTTGGTACCGTACAGGTAATGTCTCCATATCTTAAGCGCAAAAACAACTGCTCCCAATTCCAGGTCGTGCGTAGTGTAGTTTCTTTCGTGAACTTTAAGTTGGCGCGATGCGTAGGCAATGACCTTGTCACGTTGCATCAACACACAACCCAGTCCTTGGATGGAAGCGTCGCAATAAACCACAAAATCATCTGTGCCTTCAGGCAATGAGAGGATAGGTGCGCTACAAAGTCTATACTTCAAGTGCTGGAATGCGGACTCCTATGCATCACCCCAACGGTAGGTGACACCCTTCTGAGTCAGTGAAGTGAGAGGTTGCGCAATCTTGGAGAAATCTTTGATGAATCTTCTGTAGTATCCTACCAAACCCAAGAATTGGCGGATTTCGGTTGGTGTACGGGGTGCAGGCCAGTTCTTGATCGAGTCAACCTTGGATGGATCAACATGAATCCCATCCTTGTTTACCACATGGCCTAGAAATTGGACTTCGCGAAGCCAGAAGTCACATTTCAAAAACTTGGCATACCACTGCTCTTTTCGAAGAAGTTCTAGAATAAGCCTCAGATGTTGCTCGTGTTCCTCCTGACTCTTAGAATAGATTAGGATATCGTCAATGAAAACAATAACGAACTTATCCAGGTAAGGTTTGCACACTCGGTTCATGAGATCCATGAAGACCGCAGGTGCATTCGTTAACCCGAAAGGCATAACCAGAAACTCGTAATGGCCGTAGCGAGTTCTGAATGCTGTTTTGGAGACGTCCTCCTCTCGGACTCTCAGCTGATGGTAGCCCGATCTCAAATCAATCTTAGAGTAATAACTCGACCCTTGCAACTGGTCAAACAAGTCATCAATGCGTGGGAGAGGATAACGATTCTTCACGGTCACCTTGTTGAGTTCGCGGTAGTCAATACACATCCTGAAGGTACCGTCCTTCTTCTTCACGAATAACACTAGAGCTCCCCATGGCGAAGAGTTAGGACGTATGAAACCCTCTTCCAAGAGTTCTTGTAGTTGCGTGGATAGTTCTTCAAGTTCTAATGGAGCAAGTCGATAAGGTGCACGAGCTATTGGTGCTGCTCCAGAAGCTAGCTCGATTTGAAACTCGACTTGGCGCTGAGGCGGAAGACCAGGTAATTCCTCAGGAAATACCTTGGGAAAGTCGCGCACAATAGAAATGCCTTCTGTCTTCTTTTCTTCCGAGGATGTATCAAAAACGAGGGCTAGGATAGCAGTGTGGCCCTTTCGTAAACACTTCTGGGGCCTTAAGGAAAGAGATGATGCTCACAACAGCACCACTCTTGTCGCCATGAATTATGAGAGGTTCTTTACCAGAACGAGGAATGCGGACGATTTTCTCCTTGCAAATAATCTCCGCTTGATGATGAGATAGCCAGTCCATCCCGATTACGACGTCGAAACTACCAAGTGTGATGGGAATACGATCGATAGAGAAAGTCTGACCAACTAAGACGAGGTTACAACCTTTAATTATGTGTGGTTTCAAGACTCTTACCATTTGCTAGTTCTACTGTGTGTTTGGTGTTCAAAAGTGTTGGGGTACGCTTAAGCATCTGACTAACTAGTATCGGCACCCGAATCAAATAAAACAGTAACAAAGGAATCCTCCAGAAGAAACTTACCCGTCACTACGTTGGGATCGTTCCTTGCATCACCCACATGCGAAGGAGGAATAATTCACCTAGATCCACGAACTTAGATGAGTTTCCGATTTATCAAGTCGGTAAGCAATCAAGTTCGTAGGAGTTTCCTTAGGTCGTGTGAATGAATTTAAAAATAGGTTTGTGTAATCGTGAGGTTCCAAAGAAAGGACGCGAAAACGCATTCGAGAGAGTATAATCACATCATCACGCTCAAGGTTTCAATAAGTGATCACCAATGATAGAAATTCGAGCCTTCCAAACCTTCTAATCTAGAGTGAGTTCGCATTAGTGTCTAGCTCACTGTGGTAAAGGAATGATGGTTCTGTGTAAGTCAATAGTAGAAATTAGGCATTGCATTAAGCATAGGTCGGTACAAAGGCTAGCGAAAAGATTTCACATAAGTACGATAAACCATCGTAGGATCAAAGTGCGACTCTTGTAGTGTAAGGGGGAAAAGGGGTGAGGTAAATGTGTAGTTCGTCGTGTCCGTATGTAGGTTGAGTAATCCGTATCGCCGTCCTCGAATGTCCCGAAGACTATCCCATCATTAGGAGGCATCCGCTTGCTAAGTTGGGTATACGAGGGTGTAGATCAAAATAAGATATCAATTAGCTACCCAACAAGGTAATGAGGGGGGGGTAATCTTGTGATCGGTAGAAATCATGGTGTGGTTGTTAGCGTTTTGTTATATCGGTTGCGGATCGAAGGAACGGGAGGTTGGGCATGTTGTCCTGTGGCACTAAGATAAAGGACAAGCTTAAGCACAAGATTATGTTCGCGAAGGTAGGATCTAATCGTCCTAATATGGGTTGATATGGCAGGTTATACCTCCTGCCGGGACAGCTGCGAGTGCCTCAACAACTCGTTCATTGCTCAGAGCCGTCAACTGGGCTTGAGTTAGGTTGATACGTCCTCCGCGTCCGTTCATGATCTTCACCACGAAGCAACGTGAATGACAAAAGTGTCGTAAATGTGCGTAAGTGTGGGACGACAGTAGAGAGTAGGCACACAAGGTTCAAACAACAGTTATCATGTTAACTAATGCACAGTGTAAACTATCTAACCGACAGTATAACATAAATCATACCACCTATGGTGTCGAGTCTTGCACGTGGAGCGAAGCATCGTTGTGGATCGTTGAGCATTGTATAGGTTATAGTCTGGTTTTATCAAAAAGCTTTTCCCCTTTTTAAAACCAAGTTCACTATAACCAATGGCTCTGATACCAATCTGTCACACCCCCAAAATTCCACCATGCGGAGTACCACCGCTTGGAGGCGTGACGTGACCAGGATCGAGCCACCAATCATACTGAACAACGTATTTAAGTAAATAAAGCCAACCACAATACGATTGGTGACTAAAAGCTAGTTAACCAAGTTTTTAATTTAAACAGCGGAAGCGTAAACGTAAAGTCCAAAACATAAGTCCATAGTTTATAAGTTAAAGTTCAAAAATGCAAGTTTAATAAGTTCATAAGGATTTAAATATTAAGCATGGAACGTAACAGTCCGTACACCACAACGACTCCTTCCTCGTGCAAGCTCCAAGCATCTAGCGACCTGTAAGGCATGTAACAACGAGTCAACAACAAAGTTGAGTGAATTCACAACTGGTTGTTTAGTTATAGCATTCGTTTCGTAAATCATTCGTTCGTTTTGTAAATCATGTATCGTATAAATTCGGATCGCGGTCTTTCTGACATGTTTGCGAAGATTGGTGGGGGCTTCCCATGTGTTACTAGACCACGCGTATCGACTGCTACGAAAATGTAAGAGGTGCCCTAAGTCAATGTCTATCAGCATTGACCCTTTGCCCATAGTCCATTAGTACACGCCCGTCCGACTGGCACGGTGTGAGGTTTGTTAAACCTAATAGCGCTATTAACTAATGACCCGCTCGCCGTAGGCCTCGGCGATTAAGTCGATAAATGAGGGACTTAAATTGATAGAGTTGATGGTCTTATGGTCGTGTACGTAGGCTTTACGTACGTGCCCTTCAATCCGAGGACAGTAGTAAGTAGTTTAATAGTAATGATAGTTCGAGTAGCCATTCAATCCCATTCCCAACCCACCGGGAATCCCATGCCTTGGAAAGAGTGTGAACTCACCTTGGTTGCTCGGTTTGATTCTCAAATATAGCTAATAGTCAAGGTCGGTCAATCACGCCCTAGTATGATTATCACTTAGTTTATTAGTGATTTCAAATAGAACACAAAGTCCCTACACGTATCTATCACATAACATGCATAACTTTAACGGTTCATGCCCATATAAGTTTCCCATCTATTCCCCACTCATAGACAAACATACAACATTGCACATAACACTTTTATTGACATATAACATGTTGTATCATTCTCGGATAACCTACTCAACATTTAGACACGCAAATCACTACTTATGTCGTTTCAGCTTTATTAATCAAAACTGGACTGTTTTCGAGCATTTTAATAAAATAGTTAACCTTTTCCAAAAATTCTCAAATTTTTACAGAAGGTTCTTTATGTTCCAAAATTTATTATGTAAAAATTTCAGAGTTCAGCTCGTTACCTATATTTTATAGAAAATTATTTTCCCGACTGCAATCAGATTTGTTACTTTCTGATTGCAGTTTACGGAATACTTCACTAAAAATTAATCGTAAGTCCGATTGACGAATTTCCAGTTGGAGGATCATTTTGACAACGGTGACCATCCCCTGTAAAAATTCCATGAGTTGATTCTACTCAGGTCTCAAGTTATGACTCCAAAAATGACACACTTTTTCTGCAGTAAAAATGCAGCTTGAGCTGCTGTCCAAAAAACAGTCCCTTAAAAATAGTAAACGGTCTCGAAAAATTATGATTCCAGTGCCATTTGTTTAGTTATTCCAAAATACACATTTTAGGCTTCAGAAAATCAGTTTTTCGATTTAAAACGGTCCAGTTACAGCCTGTTGAAGTTGGCTGGAAATACAACTCAGCTTGCTGTTTGCAACGTAAAAGTTACTAAAAACGCATCAACGATTGTTCTAACAACGGGTTTATTGAGAAATCAGTGATCAAACAACATGCATACTTATACCAACATAATCCAACCAGATTTTATCATTATATAAGTTTGTGTTTAGGTTCCTTGTTCACTTTCTCTTTGTGTTCTTATTTTTAAGCTTCAAACAACAATGTTTCGAACAATCAACGTAGAAATGATTCATGAGCTAGATCGAAGACTTACTACTAGCACAAGGGCTAGGGATGAACTTGTGAACAAGAAATGATGGTGAAAGAGGTGTGAGAATGCAAGTGGTGATGCTTCTTCAAGGCTCTAATGCTCCAAACTCCACAAGGCTTCTTTCTAACACTTGTTTTAGACTTAAAGATGGATCAAAGGAGTGGAGGTTGAAGTGATGGTGATGAACTCAGATGTGGGCAGCTGAAAATGAGAGGGAGAGGAGTGAGAAAAATGGTGGGGTGAACTAGTTGGTGAAGATGCAATGATGGAATAAATCTCTAGCCCATCCTACTAGTCATCATTGTAATATCTTGGTAAGTGTAGCAAATAAGGTGGTCCAATCAAATGAAGATTACAAGGAATAAAATCTCAACAAAATATATGGTAATGATTTGGCTGAAAATTCGGTTGGGGGGGGGGGAATTGTAAAATTTTGGTAACTAATAGGTAAATAATTAGGAGGTTATGGGTATTTTCTAGAATAGTGGGTGTATGTCATGTTTCTATAATGTGTGGGGATTTTTGTGACCATGATTATTTAAGAATAATAAAATAATGTTTCTGACGAAATTTTGGTGTCCCGGGTAATGTCTGGTTGTTCAGTCGGATACTGTTTCGTTAATTTGTTTAATTGTTCCGTAAGGCGTCTTATACCTATATTTTTGTAACGAAATTAATTCCTAACACATAGGAAAATATACCGGGCCATTTAGTAACTTTTCTGTATATTACCAGTACGCTAACACGCACATGTAGCTATAACACAGTAATCGAAGAGCAGTTAAATGATTCAGCACAGTCATCAAGTACTTTTATTATCATTAATAAACTATACGGTTACATGCAAGTTTGAGGGTTGTCACAAACATAGTGAAATAGTGTTTTAAAAGACTTTAATGGTTTTGTATGCAATGTAGCTGATGTAACCAATTTTCTGTTGTTATATAAAGTGTTGTGGTGTTTTATGCATGTAGTGTTTCAGTCTCATATGATGAACAATAGAGTTGAGTCACATACCGCTAGTAACACGATCGGGCCTCTAAAAGGGTCATTCCTCTTCCGGTTCCATGCATTCGCCGTGCGTTCTAAACAGGTTATTATGTAGCTGCTCCAATCAAAGCTCGATATTTTAACATTTCGGTCTACGCATCCCTAGAATCGTTGATTAACTGTGTTGCATGCGCTTATCTCCCCAAGCATAGTATTATACAACACCAACCAGTTCAATTCAAACACCCGGTCACTTGAAGTGTCTGAAACCATCATGTCCTTCAGCCCAAGTGGCGACACTTTAGTATAATCATTAAACTGGTCCCTCCATTCTTTTACAACTGGATTGCTATCCCTTGCTCTTATTTTTTCTACAATCTTTATACCCCCGTTTGGTATTCCGAATATTTTATTCACCAAATTTGTTGTGATCCGTACACGGGTTCGCCAAAGTTCAACACTCCTGTGTTGTCATCATAGTTGCTTGCTAACCAATATGCAAACCGTTACATCATTTGATTTGGAAAATTTAGAGTTTTAATTTTTATCAGCCATGTTTAAAAGTCATCTGTTCATAAAAGAACCAACTGAACATAACCCAAGGTTATTGTTTTTGATTAGGACATGATTTGCACCTGTTTTCTTTATTTTTTTTAACAACAGGTCATTCAAAATACATATTCAGGAGGTAGTCATCTCCTTTGTTATTGGTGCCTCAAATTATTAACAGTTAAAGAGATGTCTGGATTTTCAACAGATCAGGTATAGTTTTTAATTCACATGTTTCAAGTTTCAACTTAGTTATATAATCTAGCTAGGTTAAGGGTCTTGTTTTAGTTTAAATGAGTTTGTTTGGATAATATATATTTTGTAAGTACTCAAGCTTGTTCACCTAATATTTTGTAACTAATATTAGTTCACTTTTAGGTGTTCAAGTCTCGTGAAGAGTTGATGGAATGGGTTAGAAACACCGGACGTAGTCTTGGTTACGCTATTGTGACTAAAAGATCGAAAGCTAAAAATGGCTACGTGTCTAAAGTTGTACTTATGTGTGATCGTGGTGGTGTGTATAAATCAGATAAAGATTCAAGTAGAGAGACCGGCACTAGAAAGATAAATTGCCCGTTTGAAATGGTAGGGAAATTTTCAAAAAAGAATGGTTCTTGGACGTTAAAAGTAAAACCTGGTGAGCATAATCATCCACCCGGAGAATATATGGAGGGACACCCAATCCTCAAACGATTGACACCTAATGAACACCAATTGGTGGCAGAGTTGACGGGGAAGGGTGTGTTCCCAAAAGATATTTTAGGTGTTATGAAGGAGCGTGATGAAAATAATGTCTCTACAATTAAAAACATATATAACGCACGTGATAAAATTCGAGCAACGGATCATAAAGGGAAATCTTTGATGGAGGTGCTAATGTCTCGTTTAAATGATAAAGGGTATACTTTTGAAATTTCTACCAATAGAGTTTCAAACATGTTGGAAGACTTATTCTTTGTTCCTAAAATCTCATACAAGTACTTCCTTGATTTTCCACATGTGTTGCTTATGGATGTCACATACAATACGAACAAGTATAAATTGCCTTTTCTTGAAATTGTTGGTGTAACTTCTACCAACAAGACAATCTCCATAGCTTTTGCAGTTATGCGTAAAGAAATAGAGGAGAAATATCTTTGGGCATTAAACTGTTTAAAATCAACTCTAGATGAGAGGAGCATGCAACAACCACGTGTTATAGTTACGGACAGGGAGTTAGCTCTGATGAATGCATGCGAGAAAGTTTTTCCGAATGCTACCCGATTACTTTGTAGGTGGCACGTTTCTCAAAGTATATTTAGAAACTGCAAATCATTTTTCACCACGGATCATGATTGGAAAATCTTCAATATAATGTGGAATGCACTTGTTGAATCTCAAATGTGGACATCATTCCTCCAAAATTACAAGCAACTTCAGTCAATGTTAATCCATCATCAAGGTATGTATTATTACTATAATTCTGTTAGTATTATTGTTACCATCATTATCATCATTATTATCTTTGCAGATGTTTTGGATTACTTGAATAGTACTTGGTTAAACAAGTATAAAGAAATGTTTGTGTCTGTATGGACTAACGAATGCTTACATTTCGGAAATCAGACAACTAACAGAGCTGAAAGCCAACATGCCAAGCTAAAAAAATTCTTGAATTCAGCAAATTGTACCTTAGATAAGATTGTTCGTCACATTGATGAAGTAGTGAACTCGCAATATACAATTGTTAAAGATAGCTTCGAAAAAAGTAGAACTGTTCTAATGCATAACACAACCTACCAATGTTGAAGCTATTACATGGCTCTGTTTCTCATGAAGCACTTGATATAATAATAGCAGAGCGTCATTTAAAGCGTTCACATTGTCGTTGTCAAGTTCGTAAGTGTTATGGATTACCATACCCTCTAGCCTCATAACGTCGTTGAAGAACCTAGTTTCTTAATATAGTTTAAGTGAAGTTTTTTATTGTTTCCATTTCCGACACTTCATGCATCGCCATTTCATGACATCGATAGTTAAGGTTGGCTATTTGTTGATTCCGTCTGTGAACCTACACTTGAGACGATAGATTCACAACTCGACATGATCAATTCACAACTCAACGTGAGGATCAACCGATATTCATCCGGCAATGGTTTGTTGGGCTAATGTTTAAAACTATGAACACCTCATCAAACACGTGTAACAAACCCAACAAAGGTGTGAAAACATACGGAAGGACCAAAATTGACAAAACCAAAAAAGATTGGGACCGCCGCTTTGCGGAGAGAACATACATGCCAAAACCACCAAACTTGAAGGATCTACATGAAACGCAAACAAACCCGTAAGGACCAAAGGAAGAACCAAATTCAGGAGGTGGATTCACCATCTACTTTGGTTTTTAGTATATAGGATAATATTGTTTGGTAAATCAACCCAAACTATCATACCGAATCGAAAGTATTGATCCTAAAACATGCAAAAAAATAAAATGGGTACTGCAAATGGCTCATTGCAGTACCAAATGCCCATCCCTAATATCCAGTAAAATCGCACTCATAGCAGAAGCTATCGGTAGGCCCTAGACGATCAACGCCATGACCAGGCCATGCATCGAACTTAATTGCTCTATGTCCATTACCTCTCGCATATTTTTGTCTGTTGTAATAAGTTAAATATCACTCACTCATAGCAGAAGCTATCGGTAGATTATGGGGGTAGGATCACTAAAGGGCTGTTGGGCTCTAAATGTTTCAAGTTATGCACGATCACCACATATTTTTCTCAATAAATTTAATTGAAATTGTAAGTTCTTATTTGGTTTATGAGCAAATATCGTAAAAAACAAACATACTTTCTTAATTATCTCATAAAAGTCCCTTAACAATTTTTTACACATAAAAAACCAGTATACTTTCTATTTTGTATTACAAAAGTCCCTTAACAATTTTTTGAACATTAAAGTCCCTTCACATGTTAAATTTGAACAAAAAGAAACTAAAAACTTGAAACCGTTAGAGGTGTTCATCGGTTCTTTTCGGTTTATTCAATTATTTGGTTCAATTTATCTGGTTTGATTTTTTTTAGTTGAACCAAAAATCAAACCAAACCATACGAAATTTAAGTATTCCAAAACTAAATCACAAATCGCGTTCGAATTCGGCTTGGTTTTCGGTTTCAACCAAATACAGCAAATTCATATTATTGCGTTTTTTTGACTGAGATTAAAGTATGGTTTACCTTGGTTATTCGGTATATCAGACTACATATAAACTGAACTCGTTTTGTTTGGTATGGGTTTAATCGTTTTTTTGTTGAATTTTGAGTTCTAATCGTTTTTGGTTCCGTAGCAATGACCTATGAATTTCCAAAATATCTTATGTTGAAACATAACTTCATGTAACAAGTTGTTTTAAAAAAAGTTTGTCATAATTTTATTCAAATTTAACATGTGAAAGAAGTTTAATGTTCAAAGAGTTGTTGAGCGACTTTTGTGAGGCAAAATTGAAAATATGTTAATTTGTTATGTGTAAAAAGTTTGTTAAGGGACTTTTATGAGATAAATAACAAAGCAATTGGTTTTATTATGCTTTTTGCCCAAGGTTTATTTGGACAAGTTGGTTTTTGATTTTAACTTTTTTTTTATCCTTCTTGACTTTGACTTTGACTTTTGTTTTTGGCCTTTTCTGCACAAATATTTTGGTAGAAGAATGAAACAAAGACATTGCACATTCACCTTCTTTAAACAAGTACATATTACAAAAAAAAATACAATTCAAACTCTGGTCTTGTACAATAGTTATCTTTACAAGTCAAACATGGATTAAGCTAGCGAATCGTTATTCGGTTGTTAGCTGCTTAATAGTCGTTTTAAGCACGTAATAATATTGTCACATGACCATAGCGTCTCCAAACATTCCAACCCAACAAAATTTACTAACCAACTCGTGCCCAGGGGTAACATAGTCAATTTACTTACCAACAACGCCTTGACTAACCCGTTAAGAAAGTCAATACCACTGGCTACCGGGCCCACTTTGAGCGGCAGCAACTTTTCTTGGAACGTACGGAGGTCGGGGCTGTAGCCCGTTACCGGAAACTTCTATAGTGGTTTCTACCGTATCGTTTTTGCAGGCGGATGAGTTGCTGCTTCTTCTAGGGTAGGAAGAGGCAGGGAGGGGGAAGTGGGTATGGGTCGGGCCGGCTACCGGAGTATTCCTACCTACCCTTCGTTGTTCGAGAGCATCGTTGTTGTTATAACGCGTAACGGAACCAACTACTTTACCGGGCCTTGCAGCATTCCCCCCTGTTGAAGTCAAGATACATAAAGAAGTGTTATCATCAACATTTTGAGTTTGAAAATCTGATGCATTGCGGTTGTATATCACCTAGTCGCGTGTTTGACAAATTCAAATGATTTAAGAGCCAAAAGGACATTAGACTGCAAAAAGGAGAGATACTTTTATGATGCAAGAATTAGAAAGGATAATTTACTTTTTGGGATAATTTTATATACCCTTCCCTTAAAACTTGCATCAGAATATGAGAGTTAGATATTATTAGTTTTTGTTGGGTAAATATAATGTTATGGAAGTTTTCTGGGGTATATATTATATGGGTAAAGTTCTTGTACAAATAACCTTAACATACTAAACATACAAATTGAAGGAAAACTCAAAAAGACAAGGTGGCATTTTTGTAATTATCAATAACTATCAAAGTTACTCTACAAATATACCTAAAAAAACCTAACCCCCCCCCCTCCCCCCCCCCCCCCCCCCAAGCTAAAATGCTAAAAACTAAACCCCCAAAAAACCTAAAAAAAAAAACACACACACACACAAATTGTTAAAAAATTAAAAAAATTGTGTTTTTTTTTTATTTTTAAGGTTTTTTGGGGGTTTAGTTTTTAGCATTTTAGCTTGGGGGGGGGGGGTATATTTGTAGAGTAACTTTGAAAGTTATTGATAATTACAAAAATGTCACCTTGTCTTTTTGAGTTTTCCTTCAATTTGTATGTTAAGATTATTTGTATTTGATCTTTTGCCTATATTATATTGCCCCTATATTTGTAACCAAATAATCAATAAACAGAAGCAGAACCTATTCATCCAATCATTTGATAATTATTGTAGCGAGTTAATTACATAGTTAGTCCCTGTGGTTTACACAAACGAACAATCTATGGTATTAATAGTTTAAAATCACTTCCTGGGGCACTAACTTTCCATTTTTTAACATGTGGGGGTATTAATTACATAGTTAGTCCCTGTGGTTTACACAAACTAACAATCTAAGGTACTAATAGTTAACCAGGGAATTAACGTTAATACCCCCGCATGTTAAAAAATGGAAAGTTAGCACACTAAGAAGTGATTTTAAACTATTAGTACCTTAGATTGTTACTTTGTGTAAACCACAGGGACTAACTATGTAATTAACTCTATTGTAGCTACGTAGCAATAATCCAATAATCAGCTTTTAGACACAAACCCAAAACCCTATCTCCCAATTTGTTTTTAGCATACTGTCTTTAAATACATTAAAAAAGATAATACTATGTAATGAGATCCCAAATTGATTTTTTGTACATGCTGATTGATGGTAATGAGATTATTTATTACGGGTCAAGTTATTCTACAAAGTCTTCTAATTGTAAGAAGTGTAAGAAGGATTTATAGAGTGACAAGTGTCTAATAACCTAAAACTAAACCCACTACATCACCACCAAAAACCTAAACACCCACCCCCACCCCCCCCCCCCCCCCCCACCACCCAAAAACCTAAACCCCCCCGCCCCCCAACCAAAAAACCTAAACCTCCCCCCCCCCCCCCCCCCCCCCCCCCCGGCAAAAAAAAAACAAAAAAAAAACTATACCTCACAAAAAAAACCCCCAAAAAACCTAAACCCCCCCCCCCCACCCCCCAAAAACCTAAAAAAAAATCTATAAAAAACTAAACACCCACCCCCCACCCCCACCCAAAAACCTAAACCCCCACCCCCTCGGCAAAAAAAAAAAAAAAATTTTTTTTTTTTTTTTAGGGTGGGTGATGTGTGTGTGGGGGGGGGGGGTTTAGGTTTTTGGTGGTGGTGGATGTTTAAGGTTTTTTTTTTTTTTTTTTGTAGTGGGTTTTTTTGTGTAGTGGATTTTTTTAGGTTATTGGACACTTGTCACTTTATAAATCCTTCTTACACTTCTTACAATTAGGATCCTTTGTATTTGATCCTAATCCTATTTATTACAATGTATCAATGGTAAACATATGTATTATTTATTATTTATTAATACATATTGACATTAATATTACAAATACACAAAACATCATCAATTTCAGAGCAAAATGATACGTTTCACAAAATTTTAAAATTAAAGCAATTTCGGCTAGAATGAACATAATAAGATTATCATTGATTCATGCTGCCAGAAACTTGTATATTCCATATGATCAGTGCAAACAGGCAACATTATAAACTTATAAAAACTATATCTATCTTCTTATATTCATTTAATTTGATATATATAGTGAATATCTTACTCCTAGTTATATATGTAATTAACAAACAAGATCGTAAAATAATAGTGCATGAGACGAGCTCAGTGAATAATCAAACCTTGGATGCTTTGAGGAAGTCTGGTCATTGGCACTGGGTTTGTCATGTACTGCTTCCCAACGTCTTTTATCGAACATTTTGAAAGACCATTTGTAACTTCTACGGTACTTTGTGCAGTCTCTTTTGGATATAGTACACAAGCCCTGCACCACCCAAAAGTTAAGCAAAAACACCAACTTCAGAACTCAAACTTGGTTTTAAAAAAGCACGTTAGCCGCTCAGTAAAAAGCATCAGAGGCATAAGGATTAGCGCCTCATGTGCTTCTGGTTGAAATTAGGGTAGGTAGGAGGCTGATATGTAAAAACAACAAAAAGGATGAAGATATTGTGAAACGTTTACTTGATAAAAAGGTGGATATGTAAGACAGATGAGAGAGATGCAGTTTCTGGCTGTAAATAAATTTTATTTGGTTGTGTATAAGGCTGCAAACGAACTGAACGTTCAGCGAACAGTTCATGAACCATTCGGCGGGAAGTTCGTTTGTGTTCGATAGCTCATTAGTGTTTTTAATTTTTATATTTTATTTATATACTTCAAAATTCCAACGAATAAATATTTAATAAGCATTGGTGTATTATATATTATGTTCATGAACGCTTGTTTGTATTCGTTTGTTTTCATTTGTGTTCATGAACATTAGTTTGTGTTCATGAACATTCATTACCTAAAATTAACAAACGAACAAAAACATGCTCATTTTCTAAACGAACGGACACAAACAGAAAATCTCGTTCGGTAAGTGTTCATGAACAGTTCGTGAACACATATTTTTCCTTAATGAAAGAACACGAACAAGGTCTTGTTCGTTCGGTTCATTTGCAGCCCTAGTTGTACATAGAGCAACGCCTCATGCATGTGATGTGCGTGTGTCACGCTTTCCTTACCCAAGAACTTAAAGAAAAAAAGAAAAACAAAATCACTGTTCAAACTAGTTCATGCTTTTCTGTACGTCTAACAGGTGAACTCAAAATTAATAGCTTAAAAAGAAGTTAGTCGAACGTGTTGAAATTAGCTTAAAGTGGACTTTTTATAGCGTAAACTAGATTATATTTGAAATAATATGATTTTTGTAATCATAATTACATTTACAGATTACCTTGGTAATGATGAAGATTGTTGCCTCTCTAGAGGTGCGGCTGCGGTACCTTTGCCGTAATGTTCCTCGAGATGAGCAAACTGCTTCTTGAATTGGTCAACAGCACTGTAAAGTGAAATTAAGGTAAGTAAATAATGAAAAAGAAAAATCAGTCTACATAATAAATATTGATTAATCTCAATTATATTTAAATATCAAAGCAAAAAGAAAGTATCATCCATTTACATAGACTAAAAAGGATGAAAAAGAAAGGCTCATTCGACTGACTTTCTGAATGGGCCATAACAAAAAAAAATAAAAATAAAAATAAAACAGAATTGATACAGGTGGCAAATTCGTCTGATTTTCGGAATGTGCATAACAATAAAATTAGCTGGCAAGAAAACAGGTCAAAAGCCGGCCAGAATGTATATAAAAGCATACAGCTTTTAGATTACTTTATTAATAAGTTAAGATTATTGTTCTAATGAGATAGTAATGGTAAATATTTAACATACAAATTATCTATAAAAAAAAGTTTTAAAAAAAGACAAAACGTATGTCATGTTGTAAAAATCGCTAAGCACCAGTCAGCCAGTGGGGTACCGACTAGCGATTAATCAAGATTTTAATCAGATTGGGATTTTTATATGTAATCTTCACCATCATATATACACACATTTTCATATGTATTTTTTTTTTAAGTAGACAAATTTTAACCCCTTCTCGACCCATTTTTAAGTATACAAGATTAATCACCAGAATTTACAGGTTTTGGCGGAATCTCGCCGGAATCACCGATTTCCGGCCGAGTAGCGATTAATTCACCGACTACCTAAAATTAATCAGTGGTCGGCTGACTAGCGACTAATCGCCGACTGGTTGCCGATTAATCCGATTCTTCCAACACTGATATTTACCCAATTTAACCCGCACATTTTGCTACCTAAACAATATATTAAAAAAAGATAAGTGGAATAGTTCCAAATAACTTCACCTTGGATACATGAAGCCTGTTGGTTCAGCTCCATCCAAGAATTCTTTTAGCATATTGGGATGATATTCGAGAATCTCTCTATAAATCAATTCACGTACATCGTCTTTCGTAATTTTTCTTCTCTCGAACTCGAACTCCATCTTAGTAACAGGCTGCGCAGAAGGTTCCCTCTCAACCTTAGCCAAATTCTTGAAATACGGATCCGAAAGGGCCTGATACAATTATACAATAAGCAAGATAAATTTATTTTTTTATTAATGATAGCTTTGAGATTAAAAAAAAAATGTAAATAAAAATAGATAAAGTATTACCTCCTCAGCGTTGGGACGATCTTTCGGCTCAAATGCAAGCATTCTTTCTAATAAGCGAAGAGCAAGCGGGTCCGCATTCGGAAACTTCTGTGAAAAAGGAATCGGTTTTTTCTTTCGCATGCTGCTTAAGTATCTCCTTGCCTTCTCATTTCTTATCTGCTTGTGTCATTACAGCAACATTAATACGCAAAAAAAAAAATAACACGACAGTAAATAAACTGTGGAAATGTTTGGATGTGTGTCGTGAAAGTGATTTTCAATATGATAAAGTAAACAAACCCGGGCGATAGCTTCAGGCGATGGTGTCCCCAAAAGGTCGGTCATTAGATCCAACTGATGCACCACGTTTTTCCCGGGAAAAAGTGGTTTTCCCGTTAAAAGTTCTGCGAAAATACAACCGATACTCCATGTATCTATAGCCGGTGTGTACTGCACAAAACATGGTCAAGTTATATTAGGCGTTGAATTTGCATTATATAGAATTATAAACCATTGTAACTGTCGGTTTTACCTTGGAGAAAAACGATCCGCACAACTCTGGAGCCCTGTACCATCTTGTTGCAACATAATCCTGTGAACAAATCACATAATTTTAGACGATATTATAGAAAAACAATTGTGAACATGCCATTTCAGGTTATGTTTTAACGGGTCAAACGGATAGACTAAAAAAGTATAGCGAAAAAGAAAACTGTTCTAACCTGCCACAACTCAAAAAGTATAAATAAAACGGTTCAAACGGGCCACAAGTAACACAAATTGCATTTTTAATTTATAAAGCCTCCTAGATCAATTTATCCAAAATTTAGAATATTAAAAGAGTAAATTACAAGTTTTGTCCTGTACGTTAACACCATTTTGCAGTCGGTGTCCTTTAGCGCAAAAGTTAACGAGTTTTGTCTTTAACGTTTCAAAATCCTGAATGTTATGTCCTTTAGCCCTAACTCAGTCTGATTTTTCCGTTAAATATGGTCATGTGCCTTGCACATGAGGGTATTCTTGTCATTTCGCATTCCTAGGGGCTATTAAGTAAATAACTTATATAATGGGGATAATTATATAAAAAATAAAAAACCTGCACACTCTCTCTCCCTCTCTCTTCTCTCTCTCTCTATATATATATCACAGGTTCTCCTCTCTCTCTCTCTCTCTAAAAGAAGCTCTGCTCTCTCCCTAAAAATACCTCACCTCTCTCTCATCCTCTCACACTACCGATTCCGGCCTCCACTAGCGATCTGGTTGAATCCGTCCGGTGGGTGAAGGGTGGTTATGGTAGTTCCGGTCTGGATGAGATCTAGCGATTTGGCCGTTTAATTTTCCGCCGGAGAATCCTTCCGGTGGGTAATACCGTTGCCGACCTCAGCATTCACCGCCTCCACCCCCACCTACCAACCACCACCAAATCCACCACACCACCCCCACCTACCGACCACCCCAACCACCGGCTTATTCCTCATCGGCGCTTCCAAATCCTTCATCTCCACAGGCTTATCCGTTTTAGGTGCAGTAACAAATCACAAAAATTCTGTTAATATTCCGTCACATGTGTTTACTCGGGTTTGTTGAAGAGTTCTTTTTGTTTTAAATACAGAAGAAAGATCCCGATGGGATTGAAACCAGTATTATGATCTGTTGCTTGTGCCTATTTGTGTTTGCATTGTATTGAGTTAAGAAATGATTCAAATGAGGGGTTGAGGTATTCGCGGTTGGGGCCCCAGCAGGGGGTTTGTTTTGCAGGGGATGTGGTTTGTGCAGACGGGGTTGTCGTTTTATTCAGGGTTGATTACGGATGGGTGTTTCATGAAGACGAGTAGCGTGAAGGCTGAGGTGGGTGGTGGTGGTGGGTTCAGATTAGAGAGAGAGATATAAAAGAGAGAGAGAAAGAGTATATATTTATTTATTTATTTTTTTCAGTTTTATACGAATAGCCCTTGAATAATAATTCTTTAAAAAATAGCCCCTGGGAAGGTGAAACGACAAGAATACCCTCACTTGCAGCACATGACCATATTTAACCAAAAAATCAGACTGAGTTAGGGCTAAAGGACATAACGTGCAGGATTTTGGAACTTTAAGGACAAAACTCGTTAACTTTTGCGATAAAGAACACCGCCTGTAAAATGGTGTTAACGTACAGGACAAAACTTGTAATATACTCATATTAAAATAATATAACCTTTGAATCTTATTCAACACATCCATCTAGGGCTGTAACACGAACGAGACGTTCAGAGAACCGTTCGGCGGGAAGTTCATTTGTGTCCGTTCGTTTAATAAATGAACGTACATGAACGGAGGCCTCGTGCACGTTCGGTAACGTGTTCATTTGTGTTCAATAGTTCATTAGTGTTTTTTGTTTTTATATTTTATTTGAATACTTCAAAATTAAGACAAATAATTTTTTTAATAAGTATCAATGTATTAAATTCTATATTATGTTCATGAACGCTTGTTTGTGTCCGTTTGTTTCCATTTGTGTTCATGAACATTAGGTTGTGTTCATGTACGGTTGTTTGCGTTCGTAGCCTAAAATCAACAAACGACACGAACACGTTCATTTCCTTAACAAACGAACATGAACATAAAATCTCGTTCGGTAAGTATTCATGAAGGTTAACATAAACTATATTTTATACTTTAGAAACATACCGTCCAGAATATCGCAGTAGGTGTATCGTTAAACGCAACTCTTGCAAGACCAAAGTCACAAATCTTCAATTTGCAGTCGGCATTCGCCAATATATTTTTCGGTTTTAGATCTCTGTGATAAACATTTGCTGCAAAAGAAGTACTTCAAAATCAGAATACACAAAGATATTATATATATATAATGACCATATTATATAACTGTTAGAACCTGTATGTATATACTTCAATCCTCGAAGAAGCTGATACAGAAAAAACTGATAATGTTCCGGTGTTAAGTCATCATTAGCCTTGATAACCTGATGTAAATCCGACTCCATAAGCTCAAACACCACATATATGTCTTTAAATTCTCTTCTTGAAGGTGGCAACAAAATGTGCTTAATTTCCACAATATCGGGATGCCGAAGAAGCCTGAGAAGCTTAATCTCACGAAGAATGCGAGTGGCATCTGAGACATGTTCGAATATATCGTTTATCTTTTTTATTGCTACTTTTTCGCCAAGATGTGTATCGTATGCAGAGCAAACAACACCGTAGCTTCCTTTACCGATTACTTCCTCTATTTTGTACCTACTCCCTTCACCATATTCTGTGAAGAAATCGAACTCCCCCGATCCCTGCGTAATCAAATTATTTACAACTTTTTACCACAAAACGCAAATCAACCAGCCAAAACTAGTTTCGAACAGTTTGAACCAGTCTAAACTAGCCGAAAACGAGTCTAGAACAACCAAAAATGGCCTGGACCGGACCCGCTATGCGCCTAAATCTTGTAACTACCTAGATCCTATATTCCCATTAAAGGTTTTCTAATAACATAATATCATATGATAACATCAACGATCAAGAAAATGACACTTTTAACTTTAAAGTATCAAGTTAAATAATAATATTACCTTCCTTCTCTGATCAGACTGCATCACTGCGGCAATACATCAAACACCTTATGTGCAACTAACCAAACCCCACAAAGATCAATGTTTACAAGATCATACACCAACAAGATCCCCCCTCAACTCGTGGATCTCACAGCCTTAGAACCCACAACAGATTCCCCAACAAAACCCACAAAACTGCAGCAACAAAGTCGATCAAGAACACGAAAAAACTGAACTTTATTGGTCTGGGTGAGTCGAATGATTGGATCAAGATGTGTGGGGTCTGGGCGGGTGAAAAAGATTAAGGGTTTTGAAGCGATCGAATCAATGATTATCCTAGAAGAAGATGTTTGTAGATCAAAGATTGAAGAAACCCTCGTGGGTTTGTTGCTAAAGTAGAGAGATGAAAATGAAAGATGATTTTGGATCTGGAAAATTGGAAATAGATAAGGGATTATTTTACAGTTTTGTGGATGGGATTAGAATTCAAACTTGGTTGATTTTTTTATCACTAAATATAATAAATGAGAGTTATGGTATCATAAAGTGTGTTGCAGAACAATATTATATGATTAATTTTTGTTATTATGGTAGATATTTATTAGGTTGGCTTTTGCTTTATAGGATGGGCTTTTTTCCTAAATTCCCATGTATCATAAAGTGTCTTGCAGAATAATAGTATTATATGATTAATTTACGTTAATATTTAAAAAAAATTATACCGTATTAACGAGTATTTAATTCTTTTTAATTCGAGCAATCTATTGTTATAGTTTTCTTAAAAATTAACATGAGTTTGAATACCTAGCACATGACTACGTGGTTTCGAATACCCATTACGTGATTTCATTATAGTATGTGAAACTGCAGTAAATGATTACGTAATCACGTAACAATGGTTGACTATGTATTTATTACGTGACTACGTGATTTTGAATACCTATTTCGTGATTACGTGATTTCATCATAGTATATTTTATGTGAAACCACACTGAGTGATTACGTTATAAGCATAATTGTAATAATATTAGTTATAACAAATCATACTGAATGTGTAATCACCTAATGCATTTATAATGAATGTGTAATCAGCTAATGAGTATTCAAAATCATGTAGTCATGTGTTGGGTATTTAAAATCACGTAATCATGTAATGAACTAATGGATATTCAAAATCATGCAAAACTTTTTTAAGAAAACTATAGTAATAGGCAACTCGAATTAAAGCGAATGAAACGCTCCAATTTTTTTTTTTAAATTAACGTATGAAAAAGTTATAGCCATTTGAAATCAGGGGGTTGTTTAAGTGAGAAGGGACTAGATTACCCTTCAAGCCAATGACACTTATCCTTCTTTAATTCTTACGTACACTTCGTATGAAATTTTTGTCTTGTACAAGATCCAACCTCTTATTGTGTAATCTTGTGATCCATGCAATCGTATTAGTTCTAGCTTAAAACTATCCTAAGCTATTGTGTAATCTTGTGATCCATGCAATCTCATTGCTAGAATGGACGTTAAAATGTTGAATTAGGTGATTACTTGAAAATGTTTTTGAGAAGCATGAAAAAAACTAGAAGTTTGGTTTTCAAGGGGAGGGAAGAGGCATGTAGTTTTTGGTTTTCTTAAGATGGATCGGATCACTCATCATTGTAGTTTTCTTAATTTGGTCACACGACTCTGTTAAAAACTCGTAGGGTGTTCAATTTTTTTGTCGATAAAATAACCAATTTATTTAGAGTCTTCCTCAGTTTTTTTAGATCCCAACTACCAGAGCCTGAATTTACATTGATATAGTTGGTAAACGGGCAACAAGTTGCGCCGCTACCCCTTTTTGAATAGCAAAAATAAGTCTTTTTGAAGGTCAAAACAAAACCATTCAAAACTACACATCCGGTTTTCTGTTCGGCATTAAACCGAAACTGAGTTAGGTAAAGGGTTTTCGGTTGGATATGATTGGGTGGCTCCGCTGGTGGTACGATGATACTCCACCGGTCCGTCAGTGATCTAAATTTGCCGTTCAAAAAAAGGGTTTTCGGTTCTGGAAAACCCAATTTGGTTATAAGCCGAGAAACCCAAATTACAAGTATCAGGCTATGAATTCCCCTATTTGTACAGCTCACTACACAATCAAAGAAACCAAAACTTTGAATTCGGTTCACTTACTGAACCACCAAACCGATAAACACCCTACAAACCCGGATAAAACAGGCATTGCAACATGTCACAAGTTCCTTCTACCCCCCCCCCCCCCCCCAATTGATTAACATTTCAGAACTTACCATCATCCAAACATTTTATTAGAACGTATGTGGGATCAAATATATTATACTCAACTTTTTAAGTGCAAAAGGTAACACAATGTCATACAAAAAAAATCACAAATACAGGTTCCTTTTAATAGCCTATACATACATATATTCACCTCCACGGACCGCATTCGCAGCTCCTTTCCGTTCTTCCTCGGCCTCCTTCTCCCGCTCCTTCCTGCTTTCATATTCATGATCGTCCGTTCGCAATTCATGCCGACAAATCGGGCAAGAATTGTGCTCGTCCTGCAATAAAAAAAGACGTAAATCTCACAACTCGAGTTCAATCAAACGGCATATTAAGAACCACCCATAAATCAAGTGACATGCGAGTATGGTAGCAAGGTCGGGTATTTTATCTTAAACGGGTCATCAAACAAGCCCAAAAAAGAATATCTAAAATGGGTCCAACAGATTGGTGGGGGATAACGAAGTAATTACCAGCCATGGCTTAAGGCAAGGCGGATGAAACGTATGCTTGCATGGCATCTCTTGCATACTGTCGCCAACCACCAAATTATCCTTACAAATGGCACATTCGGCATCTGCTCCCATCTTAGCCAATATCTCCGTTGTAACAGTGATTACCGGAAGCTTTGCAACCACTTCTTTACTTGCTGGTGGTGCTCTCGGGGCTGAATCCCCCTCTGGGAACTGCATATAAACATATCATTAGGGGTGTGAATTTCTGACACGACACAAACCTATCACGAAATTCACGGGTTTAGGTTTAGTCTAAACGGGTTCGGGTCAGTTTCAGGTTGAACCCGCGAACCCTTTTAGTTAAATGGGTCGGGTTGACCTGTTTAACTCAATTCTCTAATTTTATATTTTTATACAATATATTTTATGTCATAAATTAAATTGGGTGTGTATTTTATGCCATTATTATAACTTAAAAAGAGAAATCGACATATATTTTATAATTTAATGTAATCGTGTTGTATACATTTGTGTTTTTTGTAGTAAATTTTAATTTTAATATATTAATTTGCAGGAAAAAAAAATTCGGGTTGAACGGGTTGTATTCGGGTCAACCTTTGGGTCGGGGTCGGGTTCATATGTGTGACATGTTTTTCGGGTTCGGGTCGTGTTCGGGTCCGGTTGAACCCGCGAACACGACTTGTTTAGCACCCCTAAATGCACTTTTAAAAAAAAGCCAACATTAAAAGTTTTTGACTTCACAAAAAAAAAAAAAGATGTGTATTACGAGTGAAATACCATTGCCATAAGTCTGTCTATCATCTCCTGTGGTAGATTGTTGGATTCGTCTGTTATGTTAGGCATAAGCTCCTGAATTCTATCCATCAGCTCTTGTGGTAAACCGTTAGACCCGTCTGATGTTTCCGCTTGAGACATGGAAGCCGCAATGCTTGTCATAAGATTTGACTGGACCAGCCATTGAGGCGGTGGAGGCTCTTGGTCCACCGTAAGATGCCCTTCAAACAGGTATCCTGCAATAATTATTGACAGCATTCTTAAAGATGTGAGCGTAACGCCTTCAGCATCCGAAAAACAATCTCTCCAATTTTGGGTTATGTGTTCAAACAGGTCAAAGGTGTTAAGCTAATAGATCTGAAAAAGTCAAACAGGTTGAAATTCATCCAAAATGCATTCAGATACATATAACCTCTTAAACCAAATTACATGTTTTTTTAAGAGTAAAGTACACGGATGGTCCCTGTCGTTTACCAAAATTTTGGATTTGGTCCCTAGCTTTTTAAAAGTACACGGATGGTCCCTGTGGTTTGCACTTTGTAACGCATGTAGTCCCCTAGCTTTTAAGAGTAAAGTACATGGATGGTCCTTGTGGTTTACCACTGGGTCCATCCATGTACTTTTGGAAAAAGCTGGGGACTAAATGCGTTACAAAGTGCAAACCATAGGGACCATCTGTGTACTTTTGGAAAGCTAGGGACCAGATCCAAAAGTTTGGTAAACCACAGGGACCATCCGTGTAATTTACTCATTTTTTACTAAAAGAACTTTTGCAATCATATTAAACACGATAAAATTATAAAGGCAAATTGGAAAATAATAATCCCATCTTTCTGAAATTGGCCGATAATAATCCCAAGTCAGTTATTAGCCAATAATAATCCGACCTTGTCCAATTTTTTTGTAAAATAGTCTGCCGCTAAAATAGCTTAACGGAGTTAAGTTTTTTTCCGAATTACAAACCGATGTTTTAGGGCTTTTGATCAGAACGAGGATACGAGTCGATTGATGTAAAACTTACCTCAAAATACTGCCCCCAACCCACGAAAACGGGGCTTCAATTCGGGTGTTTAACTTCCAATTAACAAAATTCAAGCCATTTCGAACACAATTTCGAGGTAAGTTTTACAACAATCGACTCGTATCCTCGTTCTGATCAAAAGCCCTAAAACATCGGTTTGTAATTCGGAAAAAAACTTAACTCCATTAAGCTTATTTTAACGGTGGTCTATTTTACAAAAAAATTGGACGAGGTCAGATTATTATTGGCTAATAACTGACTTGAGATTATTATCAGCCAATTCCTTTCAGAATTCCAGAAAGATGAGATTATTATTTTCCAATTTGCCAATTATAAAAAGCAAGTGTTTGCACGTCGGAATAACCTGACCGGGCTCATTTTGACCCGCAACAAAAATTACACATCTTGACCCGTTACGCTATATGCATATTTTGGCACCCCCTATTCAAATCAAATTTCATATACATATAACTTCATGAGAATATAAAGTATAGACCTTGATTTCTCGTGTTTTGTGCAGATTCATCAGGTTGATTATCCACTTCATTCAACTGCTCTCGGGCTCTAGCAATGCAAGTTTGTAAGTGTTGCTTTTCTGAAGACTCAGACACCAATTGTTCAGCCTCAAGAAAGAGCCCTAGTCCAGCGTTCCAGAATCCCGGTGATGTGTATCTCGTCTTTAATACGGTTGCAACACGAGATATCACAGTGAAAAACTGCGAAATTTATAACTCGTTTAATAAGTAGCATTCACCAAAAGCTATGCAACAAGTAAAGACACTTAAAAATAAGAGTGGAACCTCAATTGACAGATTGTAATCAACAGCAAACTACAAAACAGATAAAAGGTGGATTTTTTTATTATACTATTATTGCTAATTACAGTGTTTGAATATGATCGGAATTGTTCTAACTTAACACTAAACTCTAAATGATCAGATCTGTTTCTGTCAGTGTTGTATTAATCACCAATCAATCAGCGACTAATCGATACTCCGTAGTTCACCGACTGGACCAAAAACCAGTAATCTGTCAAAATCAGTAAAAAATGGGTAAAAAGTCCATCAAAATCTTTAAAGTACTGAAAACTTATACTCATTAATCCAATCCGATTAATAGGTTTGAAAAAAATTATATATAAAATTTTGTATATAATCATAAATATAAAATTGAATATTTACATATAAAATTCCAAATAAACCACCGCTCGACTAGCGCCTAGCCTAGCGGTCTTTACAACCATGGTTTCTGTATCAATTAAGCATGAAACTAATCCAAAATCCTATCATCTGCAACTCATACCGGAAAATATCAATTATTTTTACTTAAATCCAAAGATCATGCTCAAAATCCCAATTACTTTAACCTAGGGTAACTTAATCATCATAACTACATATAAAATGAAAAAAAAAAAAAAAACAGGTGAATTCAAACACCTATTACATTACAATTAAATTATTACACTTACAAACACAAAACCCTAATAATCACTTCAACGCAGCATAAACCAAAATTCACCCAATCTCATTACAATCACAGAAAAAACCTCACAAATACCGATCCCAAACAGAAACAAAGAACGATAAAATTACCAATTTACGAAGCGAAGGAGAACCCGAAAGGTAAAACTGATGAAGTAAAGATCTGATTGAAGAAACAGCTTCTTCAAACATTTGTTTCTTCCCTAGCTGCTTTTGTAAATCTTGCAATTTCTGCATCAACTCGTTCTCATGGTTTATGTCCATTTTTTGTGATTGAATTTGGGTGAATTTGAAGAAGATGATGAACCCTAATGTGGGTTTGATTGTTAAAATTATAATAATTGTGAATGTGTAAATTGGGGTGTGATTTTTTGGGAGGGTGTTTTAAAGGTGGTGTCTTGGACAGGGGGAAACCGGATATTCAACTACAACAAGTTAGGATGTTTGTGAATATCAAATACAGATTTACGCGACCCAACTACTTTAATTTGCGGCTTTTTATTTACTTATTATTAACAGGACTTTTAATATTCAGACATCTTACTATTTTAGCACTTAATGGTTTCGGACTGTTTGTTTTTGAATGGTTCAGACATTTGTCTCTTAATGGTTAAGCACTATACTGAATCTGAATGGTTAAGACCTCTAATCTGAATTGGTCAGACATTTGTCTCTGAACGGTTAAGCATTATACTGGCTCTTAATGGTTCAGACCTCTTACTGGTTTAGCACTTAATGGTTCAGACCTCTTACTGATTCAGCATTTGACCATTCAGTTGTTGCCAAACAGCCCCTCTGTTTGGGAGATGAATCCTTTGTTATCCTGTCATTTTAATTTCCTACACTTTAATTTCTGCATAAACATTTTAACTGTCAGATAGCCCTATCCGGCCTGGGTGGATAGTCCACAGTTTTGCTGGTGAAATCCAGGCCGGATGATTTTGGTATATAATGAATGGGTTTAAACAATATTAAACTTTTGGGTATGTTGGTTGTATTTTTATCCTTAAAGTTTCTTTTATTGTTATGCCTGCATTTCCATATTCAAATATATATATATATATCATCATTAATAATTTGCGGAGTCATAAGTTGTTAAAAATTTAATAATGCTAAGTTAAATAGAAAACTTTAATTGTTTCAATGAATATGGATCATAGATCCTTACTGGAAAGGATAAAAAGTAACTTGCAACATAGACAAGGTTAAGGATAAAACATACCAGAGAATCCAAGTTAGGATTCTATATCCTTATAAGTTATTACTGAAAATACAGACTGTGAAAATTAGTTAAAGTTTTAAGGATCTAGGATCCATATTGTCAAAACTTTCAAACCTTTAAAGCTCCAAGATCCTGTAAGAAAAATAAACTTGGGATTAAGCCAAACAATCTGGGGATAAACCCATAATAACTGGGGACAATCCCAAACAAACTAGGGACAAGCCCAAATAACGGGGGACAAGCCCAAATAAACGGGTGTATGCTGGGGTCTGGCCCAAACTGGCGTCTTTCCCAACGTAAGTGACATGAAAATGCCAAAACCATAGCTAACGTGAAAACGTTAGAAACCTTAGGATAACGGATGTATGGTACGTCTACCATTATACTTGAGATCCTACATATGGCTGACAACAATGAAATTGTCAGCTTCTAAGCGTGTACTGGTCCCATTGCCTCGAACCATACTTGGATAACGTGCACTACTAGCGGGGTGTCAAAATCCAATTCGTGTGAAAGGTGAAAACCTTTAAACCTTAGAAGGTATAAAATACCTTAGCTTGGAACAAGCCCAAAAATTGGGGATAAACCCAAAAACTTTGGAGAGTTGGCCAACCACTTTGATCTTCTGTAAAATGATAAAAACTCTGCAAAAGCTAAAACTTTATGAAAATGGATGTTAAATGTTTAACATCTTTGCCTTGTGATGAGTAATAAGTATAAAATGAATGAAAATGAAAGTAAGATGTTACCGAAGGAAGGATCATATATCCTTTGAGGATCCTAGATCCTAAATCAGAATATTGGAATCACCGAGGATCCCCGATCCTTCTTACATGAAGTACTTCTTGAGATGAACAACTGTCACACCCCAACCAATGGCGGAATCATCGGAGCACGACACTAGGCGAATCAAATTGCTCAAGAGAATCCATAACAACTATAAAGCGACAATATTTATTACATTTGTTATCCCATACTTACAAACAATACAATCACGTAAGTTATCACAGATTTCTTGTCCTTTCGAACAATACAAATCCGACTACCTAGATTTTAAGTGAGTTTCTAGACTTCCTAGCTTGATTTGATGTAGACTGCGACTAAACCTGCAACATACGTTAAAACAACGTCAATACAAAAGTATTGGCGGGTATACAAGTTTTGATAGTAGCGAGCAATAGATTAAAAGTGATACGAATTACCAAATACATAAACGAGATACCTCAACATATTTGCATATAAGACAGATACTACCAACTAAGTCACTCGAGCTGCGATTGCGACTGCTATTCATCCTAACTAGACCCCGTCGGGTACTATAGTACTATACTAGTTAAGGCGGGACCTCGCGAGTATAAGTCCTAACACATATGTAACTAGCATCACGTGTAAATGTGCATAACAGTTATTCGCAAGTGATAAACAATTTAATTGTATAATTCGTTTTGATAAGTTCGATTTGATAGGAACATATGTTACACCCAAAAATGCGATAAAAAGGGTTCGAGTATACTCACAGTCGGGGTTCAGCGAGTGAACACAACTTGGTTGGATTGAAGGGAGCACGTCTGAGATTAGCCTGATTACAGATTGATAGCGTAAGCGATGAACAGTGTGTTAAATGGTGGCGGGTGAACCAAGTGTTGAATGGTAATCCGATCGGATGGCCATTCGATTGGATTGACATTCGTTTGGGATGGATGTGTTTGTGTATGATGGCTTTGAAGTTTTCGTTGAAGCATTTTGAAAATAGAGAAGTATCTATACCCTTCAAGTCGATCGATCGAACGGCCGTTCGATCGATAACGATCCGATTGGTAGGACACTTAGTGAGAACAACTTCACAACAGGACTGTCATTCGATCGGATAGCAATCCGTTAGAAACTGATGTTCTTTGAAAGTTATGAAAATGTTTAAGTGTCGGAGTTCCAAATGTCAGCTGATCGGATGGTCGTTCGATCAGATGGCAATCCGATCGGACGACAATCCGTTCGACGTTCAGAGCCTTGCAAGTTTGAAGAAAAAGTTTAAGTGCGGAACCAAGTGCAATCCAATTGGATAAAACAATGGAACTCCACCAAGGCTAAGTCATCAGATCGGATGGGAATCACCCCGTTCGATCAGTTAACTGTCCTTGACGGTTGTTCGTGTTCAACCCATTAACCGGTCATCAGTTCTCAATCCGACACTTCACTATAGAATGAGTAGAAGGTCTGAACGAGCTCTGATTCTATCGGTTTTGAGTAAAAAGTTAAGAAAGCTTGAGAGAAACTTGAAATACTTAGATTCGGCTTAGATCTAGGTGCGATTGGTGTTTACACACCATGGAATCCATTAGATCTGAACTGTTCTTGGTGACATGAGGTCACGCTTCATTGTTCCTAAGAACTCCATGATGACATCACCTTAGAACGCCCTAAATCAGAGGATTTTACGGTGAATAGGTGAGATTTGTTGTTGGAAAAGATGAAGGAGTGCGTGTAGGTCATAGAAGTACAAGATTTGAGGTAGAAACATACAAGAATCGCGAGAAATCGAGAGAAAATAGCCCCAAAGCGTGCTGGTCGAGTGAGAGCTGTCACATCACTTGAACAGTGATGTGACAAGGGCTATTTATAGGTGAAGAGGAGAGAAGGTGTTGGAGTGCAATGGATCGGATGGCAATCCGATCGGTTGGCCATCCGATCGGTTGGTCACACGATCAGATGGTCATCCGATCGGATGACCATTTGATCGAATGGTCATTCGATCGGTGGTCTCCAACGAGTTGCGTTTTGATGTTTCGTTTTGTTCGTTGAGCATTGCGATGGTTTGGTCACACATTTTCATACACACATTCATATATTTATTATAATTAGTCACATTGGGTCGTATAATATCCACATTTCAAAGTCTGTGTTGCGATAATCGAGCTGCGCGTTTCAAATATGCGTTGCGACACATCACGGCTATCAAGGATGGTAGAATAGGTCCTCACTCAACATCATCATGAGTGTTAGTATGTGCGATGTGATGTGTTATAGCGATAAAGTATGCGTAATATGCGAAAATACTGCGAAGTAGCGATGTATGCGATATAGCTCCATTATGATCTGAATCTCTGGTGCTAGGCGTAACGAGTATAATGAGTAGTAACAACGCACGAACGTGCGGGTTGTTACAGTCTCCCCTACTTTAGGAAATTTCGTCCCGAAATTAATCCACAAGAAGGGTCGCGAGGATTGTTGCGAGTGGGAGTAGTGATAAAAGCGTCAAGATGAGTGGGAGATCGGTTGAAGATTGACGAGAGAGAGAGCGTTGCGAAGTCTGGGCGATGGCGGCGAGAAAGACGATTCATAAGCAAAAGATGGCAACACCCGAAAGGCGATCCAAAAGTGTTTTGTATTCTTGCTAAGTTGATTAATTTGAAAGGTTGGAGAACACTTGGTTATGAAAACCTTTCCACGGTGCGGCGTTAAACTGTATCGATGTTCACACCAGCGCCATGAGAAGAGTTTTGGTTAGGTTAATAAAAGATTTTAGGGTGATTAAAACTCGTTTTACGAAATTTTCTCATCATGCGGCATTAACTTGAGTCGATTGCCACACCAACGTCACAGGAAAATCTCATTTTGTACAAAGGTATTGATTAAATTCTAGAAAAAGTTTTGTAAGTAAAAGCTTTGTTTACGCAAAGGTCTTAATAATATCAAAATTTTAAATTTAAAGTCGGCCCCGCATCTCACTTTTCCACGAAAGTTCAACAATATTGCTATAACACTTATATCTAGGAAGTACTAGCGGCGTATCCACCATATTTTAGCCATATGGCTTCCGTCTCGTGAGGCAATGTCATGTGTGTCGACATAGTACTGTTAGATTTCGATTCCCTTGGTCCAAGCGAAAGATGGTTGGACCAAGTGCAAAAGAGAGATTGAGCAAACTGAGCGATGAAGTCGTTTACGAACTCAGTTTAGCGATACGAGCGAGTGCGATAAGCAGTACACGATAATTGATAGCGCAACACAAACATAAACATAGTAAGCGAAGACGACGGCGATAAACGATAAGCGACGAGCAATAGCGACAACCGTTGAGCGATGGGCGACGATCGATGCGTTGCAAGCGATGGGAACATGCGATTTGATTAGATTCAACAACACCACAAATTTTTAACTGACATTAAGCCCCACATGCCCTTTTTCCACGAAAGTCTGCTGATATGGCTAAAACACTTATATATAGGAAGTACCAGCGGCGTATCCACCATGTTTTAACCCAATCAGTTTCGTCTCATGAGGCGAGGTCATCTATGCTCACATAACACAGATAACATAGATAACGGTAAGCGATAACGATAAATGTTAAGCGATACACGATGAGCGATAGAGCAATACACAAAGCGATAGAGCGATACACACGATAAGCAATTGAGATTTCGAGATAGATTCCAACGTCAATGCGATTGCGAGCGCGTTTGACTTACGAAAAGTCTAGTGATGACACGCTTTGAGTTGTGATTGAGGTTGTTACACCTTGCGATGTAGTTTAGTGTGTCGAAAATAGATTTAATAGTATACTTGGTCTAATAACATTCAACTTGTATGGCACTTTCTTCACAAGACATTGGTTGGCATGGCGAAGCACTTATATATAGGAAGTACCAACGGCGTATCCACCATGCTTCAACCACATGTCTCTACCCCATGAATAGGTGTCACACTGTGTCGACATGGTCAAGACGCTTATATATAGGAAGTACCAGCGGCGTATCCACCACGCTTAACCATGCTTTTAACGTTATGGCATCATTGAAACTCATTACGATCTCCGTGCACTGATCACAGTAATCCCGTGTGCACCCGTGATTAAGTTGTCCCTTGCACGTTTATCACAACTCGTTTCAAGAACGCATAGTAGGGGTAAAACACATTATATAGTATATAGTGCTAGTATATAGCCCGTGCGCGAGTGCGGGAGAATGAAAGATAAAATAGAGTCCATGTTGCGTCGAGAAATAGAACAAGTTCAACACATAAAAGGAATTAACAGCGAAAATTGTATCATTACAACAACATTAGGAGCATAATTGATGTTGCTGTAGAGGACTTCTGCGATTGTTGCTGAAAATTTTCAAGTCTGCGGCCCCGTGCAGCAGTGTTGGGTAAGATGACCATAGTAGTCGCTATTTGCGCAATAGTGAAAGTTAGCTTCTGGCGGGTGATGATACGTACACGTGAGACACAGGGGTTGAGCTCCGTGGTAGGCGCGCTTTGAGTGAACCGGAACTGCTTGGAGAGGTTCTGGTTGCGACAGTTCAGTTGTTGAAGAGTCTGGACTCATGGTCTTTCGTTTGCGGCTGAGCTGGACTTCCTAAAATGGTGTGTTGTCATCGGAGGATTCGTATGAGGACTCACTTGCAGAATTGTCGGCAGAATCGTCTGAAGAATCGTCAGAAGAATTGATGACGATTGCTTGATGGGCCTGTTTGACATGATTCTTGGAGAAGAATCCGTCCAAGACTCGTTTGTCATTGATTTTGGCGGCCAAGTGGTAGGTCTCTTCGATGGTAGCAGGTCTTGCAGCTTCGACAAAATCGCCCACACATTCAGGCAAGCCGCGAATGTACTTCATGATGGCTTTTTCTGAAGTGCTGACTTGACTTTGGCAGATTATGCTAAGATGTTTGAACCTTGCGGTGTAGCCAGTATTGTCACCTTCGACTTGCTTGATTTCCCAAAATTCGTCTTCTAGTTTTTGGACTTCGTGGGGAGGGCAGTACTCTTTTTTCATGAGCTCCTTCAGCTCATCCCAAGAGAGAGCATAAGCTGCAGAGATCCCACGTTTGTTACGTTCGGCTGTCCACCGGTCGAGTGCTCGCGACTGAAATACTCCGGTTGCGCAAGTAGTACGGAAACTATCGGGCACCCACTCTGACGAAGGGTAACTTCGATAGAATCGAACCAGCTCCATCACCCTGAACTCTATCGGGCCATAGGCTTTGAAGTGTTTGTAGTGGAAAGCAGATTGCGGCGCTTCCGTCTTAGAGTCTTCCAAGGTTCGAGAGTTTCTGAGAGAGTGCACTTGAGCAACAATTTGAGGAATGACCTTGGCTACTTCCTTGGCCACAAGCGAGGCAATCCTCTTCTCGGCGCTTCGTTTGGCTCTTCTCCTAGCTGTTTGTCTCGCGGTAGAGTCGTTGGAAGACATCTAGACAGAGTGAGATTAGGAGTGAGATTCGATCATAATGATTTCTGAGTTTTGCGATGCGATTGAGTGCGATCAAAACTTGTTGCGAGTAATATAATGGATTTCACAGAGGAGTCACAGAGGAGCCATGAGATTCCTAAGTTCTCACACAATTGAGTTGTTTGTATATATATATATATACATATAGTTGTAGCTTATACTTATACACACACACATGTTAGTGCAGAATGCGAGAGGACGCGTTGAAGGGAGAAAGCGAGGGCGAGAAATTAGACATTAGTTTTGTTGCAAACATTCGGTTTTCGTTTTAAATGGCGATGGCTGTGCGAGTCGTGCGTTTATAAAGCAAGGAGCGAAAATCGATAAATCGGGAAATTAATAATGCGTAAAGTTTTAAATTGTAAACACATAAGCGTAAATAAGTTCCATAAAGCGTAAAATCGGCGATTCGTATGCTAGAAAGATAGATAGAGTGCCTCGGGTGTTTAGGCATTGGCTACCCAAGGTAACCCAACTATACCCAACAAGTTCGTGCACGCGCGTTGCCCTAGAAGACTATGCTTCCACTGGGATGCAGTTCATGGCATTCGTCTTCCTAGTCATCGCGTGGCTCGAGTCATCGTTATGGTCGAGTCCTTGGTGAGAGCTTTTGAAAACCATTTTATAGAGAGTGGAACGGTCTATTAAGATACTGGTTTCACTCCTGACTTAATAACTTCGCTCCTAGCTGTGGTTGTGCTCTTTGAATAAATTCGGGAGTTCCACTAGGGTTTGAAATGGAGACTTTTGTTGAGTTATAGATGTCACTCCTAGCTCGACGAAAAGTTCTCGTGCTAGAAAAATGCGCTGAGTGAGCGATCTTATCGAGAGTTCTTGGTTTTCACGCCTGATCTCGACTGGACTACTCGGTTGTGTTATGCGAGTATTTTCGAAAACGTGTGTATTATGTTGGCCTTAGGAAAGGCTAGGTAACATTCCATCCTTAGGAAAGGCTCTTCGTGTGAAGTTGTAGTATGCGGTGTTCACGCGAAGTTGTAGTTTTAACGGATTCGAACGAGAGTATCAAGTAGGCCCGTACAAATCCTACTGGGTTCGTACGAGTCGGCTTGTTGGTACTTAGACTATAGACTAGGTCGTTTCTAAGACAACAAACACGGACTAGGTCGTGTCTTTCCTAATTCCCTATAGTCATGGATCTGATACCAATCTGTCAGACCCCAACCGATGGCGGAATCATCGGGGCGCGACACTAGGGAAATCAGATTGTGCAAGAGAATCCATAACAACTATAAAGCGACAATATTTATTACATTTGTTATCCCATACTAACAAACAGTACAATCACGTAAGTTATCACAGATTTCTTGACCTCTCGAACAATACAAATCCGACAACCTAGACTTTAAGTGAGTTTCTAGACTTCCTAGCTTGATTTGATGTAGACTGCGACTAAACCTGCAACATACGTTAAAACAACGTCAATACAAAAGTATTGGCGCGTATACAAGTTTTGATAGTAGCGAGAAATAGATAAAAAGTGATGCGAATTACCAAATACATAAACGAGATACCTCAACATATTTACATATAAGACAGATACTACCAGCTAAGTCACTCGAGCTGCGATTGCGACTGCTATTCATCCTAACTAGACCCCGTCGGGTACTATAGTACTATACTAGTTAAGGCGGGACCTCGCGAGTATAAGTCCTAACACATATGTAACTAGCATCACGTGTAAATATGCATAACAGTTATTCGCAAGTGATAAACAATTTAATTGTATAATTCGTTTTGATAAGTTCGATTTGATAGGAACCTATGTTACACCAAAAAATGCGATAAAAAGGGTTCGAGTATACTCACAGTCGGGGTTCAGCGAGTGAACACAACTTGGTTGGATTGAAGGGAGCGCGTCTGAGATTAGCCTGATTACAGATTGATAGCGTAAGCGATGAACAGTGCGTTAAACGGTGGCGGGTGAACCAAGTGTCGAATGGTAATCCGATCGGATGGCCATTCGATTGGATTGACATTCGTTTGGGATGGATGTGTCTGTGTATGATGGCTTTGAAGTTTTTGTTGAAGCATTTTGAAAATAGAGAAGTATCTCTACCCTTCAGGTCGATCGATCGAACGGTCGTCCGATCGGATAGCGATCCGATTGGTAGGACACTTAGTGAGAACAACTTCACAACAGGACTGTCACTCGATCGGATAGTAATCCGTTAGAAACTGATGTTCTTTGAAAGTTATGAAAATGTTTAAGTGTCGAAGTTCCAAATGTCAGCTGATCGGATGGTCGTTCGATCGGATGGCAATCCGATCAGACGGTAATCCGTTCGACGTTTAGAGCCTTGCCAGTTTGAAGAAAAAGTTTAAGTGCGGAACCAAGTGCAATCCAATCGGATAGCAGTTCGATCGGATGGCTATTTGATCGGACGGCAATCCGTCCTAACGAATCTGATCGTCTTGAACTTGATTACTTTTGAAAGTTTGCAGTTTGATCGAGATGGTGTGACAACGTATTAAACAATGGAACTCCACCAAGGCCAAGTCATCAGATCGGATGGGAATCACCCCGTTCGATCAGTTAACTGTCCTTGACGGTTGTTCGTGTTCAACCGTTAACCGGTCATGAGTTCTCAATCCGACACTTCACTATAGAATGAGTAGAAGGTCTGAACGAGCTCCGATTCTATCGGTTTTGAGTAAAAAGTTAAGAAAGCTTGAGAGAAACTTGAAATACTTAGATTTGGCTTAGATCTAGGTGCGATTGGTGTTTACACACCATGGAATCCATTAGATCTGAACTGTTCTTGGTGAGATGAGGTCTCGCTTCATTGTTCCTAAGAACTCCATGATTACATTACCTTAGAACGCCCCAAATCAGAGGATTTTACGGTGAAAAGGTGAGATTTGTTGTTGGAAAAGATGAAGGAGTGCGTGTAGGTCATAGAAGTACAAGATTTGAGGTAGAAACTTACAAAAATCGCGAGAAATCGAGAGAAAATAGCCCAAAAGCGTGCTGGTCGAGTGTGAGCTGTCACATCACTTGAACAGTGATGTGACAAGGGCTATTTATAGGTGAAGAGGAGAGAAGGTGTTGGAGTGCAATGGATCGGATGGAAATCCGATCGGTTGGCCATCCAATCGGTTGGTCACTCGATCGGATGACCATTCCATCGAATGGTAGTTCGATCGGTGGTCTCCAGTGAGTTGCGTTTTGATGTTTCGTTTTGTTCGTTGAGCGTCGCGAAGGTTTGGTCACACATTTTCATACACACATTCATATATTTATTATAATTAGTCACATAGGGTCGTATAATATCCACATTTCAAAGTCTGTGTTGCTATAATCGAGTTACGCGTTTTGAATATGCGTTGCGTTGCGACACATCACGGCTATCGAGTAGGGTAGAATAGGTCCTCACTCAATGTCATCGTGAGTGTTAGTATGTGCGATGTGATGTGTTATAGCGATAAAGTATGCGTATTATACGAAAATACTTCGAAGTAGCGATGTATGCGATATAGCTCCATTATGATCCGAATCTCTGGTGCTAGGCGTAACGAGTATAACGAGTAGTAATAACGCACGAACGTGCGGATTGTTACAACAACATTCCAAGCTCTTGGTAGGAGATCACCATCCATGGTTAACAAGCGATATGCCCCCTTTCCTGCTTCTGCTTCTATTAAATTGGGGCCTTCCCACGGTGCTAGTTTGCGGTTATGGGTGGTTTTCTGAACCCATATCCTGGGATTCTATCCCGAATTTATTATTGCTGATTATGACCAGGATACCAGATCAGGATATTGGTAACATCCTGATGCAGTATTGTTAGGGCTGGATTTTTATTATACGAGATCCTTATACGTGATCCTAACCAGTGATCCTTGTTTCTTTGGCAGACAGTGATCCTCAGCAGGACTTCAGGATCAGGATCATGGACCATCAAAGGATCCTCATGCTAACAGTTACCTTCGTTTAAAACAATGTTATTTTGCAGGAACATCTAGCAGGATACGCTCTTAGCATCATAATCAAGGGACGCGTCTTCACAATTATAGCATGAGCTTAATCGAAGATAGACGTTGCAAAGGATATGGAAACTTAGCTTGATTTATGGGCGGCAATTTAGGCTAGATTGTCTTTTATTTCTAAAGGGGTAATGAGCTGATTATTAGTCTTTTTACCTAAAATAGGTCACCTACACTTGTATAAATACCACTCTTCCTCATTTGGAAGAACACACGACGACACACAACACAATTCCCACACGCTTAGACACTCGAAACTATAGTGATCCTTGTACTCAGCTCATTATCATCCGAAGTTGTAACTATATTTTTCTTATATTGAAGTTGGTGATCGGTAGTTGCCATCACCCGAGGTTTTTTATGCCGGAGATCATACATTGATCAAGGGCTTTTTCCTCGTATAAATCATTGTGTCTTTGCATATTTCTCATAAAAGTGATCCTTTACTTTTATAATTAACCAAGCATCATACCCCGTTTACATAAAGTTTGGTTACATTATCCTTGTGTGATTTTTGACCAAAACAGTTTGGCGCCCACCGTGGGGCAATTGGTGCTTCATTCATAAGAAAACCTTTTGTTCAAAATCATTTCGAAGAATTACATGGCTTCATCATTGAAAAACATGTCCACGGCGATGTCTGCAGTCACCTCGTCTCAGAACACTCTGCCTCCTCCACCGGCAGGATCCCAGAAGAATGCTGAGAAGAGACCAACTCCCACTAACTCTAAACCTCCATCTTCTTCTGCTATGAATTCTTATATTCCCAGTACTAGTGATGTATTTACTTTGATTTTGCAGATGAAGGATCGTATGCAGCGGCAGGATGAAACTAATGAAAGGATCCTCAGGGAAATTGGAGATCTCAAAAGACAAAAGAAAACGGCAGAGGATCATTCCCCACTGATGCCCAAATCCTTGAGCTTTGATACTCCAATGATTACTTCTCAGCCATCAGGAATTCCAGACGTGCAAATTATGGGAGAATCAAGAGGATTGCACCTCGGATCGACAGCAATGACTCAGGCATCAGACTCACACTTTCAGCCGGCAGGATCCTATCCCCAGTGTTTTGG